>NC_134266.1:275847307-276026233 GCF_031893055.1 Leptodactylus fuscus | reverse complement strand
TAGATATACAGCCTCCTCCATTATACCTCATGTACACCAGATATACAGCCTCCTCCATTATACCTCATGTACCCCAGATATACAGCCTCCTCCATTATACCTCATGTACCCCAGATATACAGCCTCCTCCATTATACCTCATGTACCCCAGATATACAGCCTCCTCCATTATACCTCATGTACCCCCAGATATACAGCCTCCTCCATTATACCTCATGTACCCCCGATATACAGCCTCCTCCATTATACCTCATGTACCCCCAGATATACAGCCTCCTCCATTATACCTCATGTACCCCAGATATACAGCTCCTCCATTATACCTCATGTACCCCCAGATATACAGCCTCCTCCATTATACCTCATGTACCCCCAGATATACAGCCTCCTCCATTATACCTCATGTACCCCAGATATACAGCCTCCTCCATTATACCTCATGTACCCCCAGATATACAGCCTCCTCCATTATACCTCATGTACCCCAGATATACAGCCTCCTCCATTATACCTCAATGTACTCCAGATATACAGCCTCCTCCATTATACCTCATGTACCCCCAGATATACAGCCTCCTCCATTATATCTCATGTACCCCAGATATACAGCCTCCTCCATTATACCTCATGTACCCCCAGATATACAGCCTCCTCCATTATACCTCATGTACCCCCAGATATACAGCCTCCTCCATTATACCTCAGGTACCCCCAGATATACAGCCTCCTCCATTATACATCATGTACCCCAGATATACAGACTCCTGCATTATACCTCATGTACCCCCAGATATACAGCCTCCTCCATTATACCTCATGTACCCCCAGATATACAGCCTCCTCCATTATACCTCATGTACCCCAGATATACAGCCTCCTCCATTATACCTCATGTACCCCAGATATACAGCCTCCTCCATTATACCTCATGTACCCCCAGATATACAGCCTCCTCCATTATACCTCATGTACCCCAGATATACAGCCTCCTCCATTATACCTCATGTACCCCCAGATATACAGCCTCCTCCATTATACCTCATGTACCCCAGATATACAGCCTCCTCCATTATACCTCATGTACCCCCAGATATACAGCCTCCTCCATTGTACCTCATGTACCCCCAGATATACAGCCTCCTCCATTATACCTCAGGTACCCCAGATATACAGCCTCCTCCATTATACTCTCATGTACCCCCAGATATACAGCCTCCTCCATTATACCTCATGTACCCCCAGATATACAGCCTCCTTCATTATACCTCATGTACCCCAGATATACAGCCTCCTCCATTATACCTCATGTACCCCCAGATATACAGCCTCCTCCATTATACCTCATGTACCCCAGATATACAGCCTCCTCCATTATATCTCATGTACCCCCAGATATACAGCCTCCTCCATTATACCTCATGTACCCCAGATATACAGCCTCCTCCATTATACCTCATGTACTCCCAGATATACAGCCTCCTCCATTATACCTCATGTACCCCAGATATACAGCCTCCTCCATTATACCTCATGTACCCCAGATATACAGCCTCCTCCATTATACCTCAGGTACCCCAGATATACAGCCTCCTCCATTATACCTCATGTACCCCAGATATACAGCCTCCTCCATTATACCTCATGTACCCCCAGATATACAGCCTCCTCCATTATACCTCATGTACCCCCAGATATACAGCCTCCTCCATTATACCTCATGTACCCCCAGATATACAGCCTCCTCCATTATACCTCATGTACCCCAGATATACAGCCTCCTCCATTACCTCATTATACTCATGTACCCCAGATATACAGCCTCCTCCATTATACCTCATGTACCCCCAGATATACAGCCTCCTCCATTATACCTCATGTACCCCAGATATACAGCCTCCTCCATTATACCTCATGTACCCCAGATATACAGCCTCCTCCATTATACATCATGTACCCCAGATATACAGCCTCCTCCATTATACCTCATGTACCCCAGATATACAGCCTCCTCCATTATACCTCATGTACCCCCAGATATACAGCCTCCTCCATTATACCTCATGTACCCCCAGATATACAGCCTCCTCCATTATACCTCATGTACCCCAGATATACAGCCTCCTCCATTATACCTCATGTACCCCAGATATACAGCCTCCTCCATTATACCTCATGTACCCCAGATATACAGCCTCCTCCATTATACCTCATGTACCCCCAGATATACAGCCTCCTCCATTATACCTCATGTACCCCAGATATACAGCCTCCTCCATTATACCTCATGTACCCCCAGATATACAGCCTCCTCCATTATACCTCATGTACCCCAGATATACAGCCTCCTCCATTATACCTCATGTACCCCCAGATATACAGCCTCCTCCATTATACCTCATGTACCCCCAGATATACAGCCTCCTCCATTATACCTCATGTACTCCCAGATATACAGCCTCCTCCATTATACCTCATGTACCCCCAGATATACAGCCTCCTCCATTATACCTCATGTACCCCCAGATATACAGCCTCCTCCATTATACCTCATGTACCCCCAGATATACAGCCTCCTCCATTATACCTCATGTACCCCAGATATACAGCCTCCTCCATTATACCTCATGTACCCCAGATATACAGCCTCCTCCATTATACCTCATGTACCCCAGATATACAGCCTCCTCCATTATACCTCATGTACTCCCAGATATACAGCCTCCTCCATTATACCTCATGTACCCCAGATATACAGCCTCCTCCATTATACCTCATGTACTCCCAGATATACAGCCTCCTCCATTATACCTCATGTACCCCAGATATACAGCCTCCTCCATTATACCTCATGTACCCCAGATATACAGCCTCCTCCATTATACCTCATGTACCCCCAGATATACAGCCTCCTCCATTATACCTCATGTACCCCAGATATACAGCCTCCTCCATTATACCTCATGTACTCCCAGATATACAGCCTCCTCCATTATACCTCATGTACCCCAGATATACAGCCTCCTCCATTATACCTCATGTACCCCAGATATACAGCCTCCTCCATTATACCTCATGTACTCCCAGATATACAGCCTCCTCCATTATACCTCATGTACCCCCAGATATACAGCCTCCTCCATTATACCTCATGTACCCCAGATATACAGCCTCCTCCATTATACCTCATGTACCCCAGATATACAGCCTCCTCCATTATACCTCATGTACCCCCAGATATACAGCCTCCTCCATTATACCTCATGTACCCCCAGATATACAGCCTCCTCCATTATACCTCATGTACCCCAGATATACAGCCTCCTCCATTATACCTCATGTACCCCAGATATACAGCCTCCTCCATTATACCTCATGTACCCCAGATATACAGCCTCCTCCATTATACCTCATGTACCCCCAGATATACAGCCTCCTCCATTATACCTCATGTACCCCAGATATACAGCCTCCTCCATTATACCTCATGTACCCCAGATATACAGCCTCCTCCATTATACCTCATGTACCCCAGATATACAGCCTCCTCCATTATACCTCATGTACCCCCAGATATACAGCCTCCTCCATTATACCTCATGTACTCCCAGATATACAGCCTCCTCCATTATACCTCATGTACTCCCAGATATACAGCCTCCTCCATTATACCTCATGTACCCCAGATATACAGCCTCCTCCATTATACCTCATGTACCCCCAGATATACAGCCTCCTCCATTATACCTCATGTACCCCAGATATACAGCCTCCTCCATTATACCTCATGTACCCCCAGATATACAGCCTCCTCCATTATACCTCATGTACCCCCAGATATACAGCCTCCTCCATTATACCTCATGTACCCCAGATATACAGCCTCCTCCATTATACCTCATGTACCCCAGATATACAGCCTCCTCCATTATACCTCATGTACCCCAGATATACAGCCTCCTCCATTATACCTCATGTACCCCAGATATACAGCCTCCTCCATTATACCTCATGTACCCCAGATATACAGCCTCCTCCATTATACCTCATGTACCCCAGATATACAGCCTCCTCCATTATACCTCATGTACCCCCAGATATACAGCCTCCTCCATTATACCTCATGTACCCCCAGATATACAGCCTCCTCCATTATACCTCATGTACCCCAGATATACAGCCTCCTCCATTATACCTCATGTACCCCAGATATACAGCCTCCTCCATTATACCTCATGTACCCCAGATATACAGCCTCCTCCATTATACCTCATGTACCCCAGATATACAGCCTCCTCCATTATACCTCATGTACCCCCAGATATACAGCCTCCTCCATTATACCTCATGTACCCCCAGATATACAGCCTCCTCCATTATACCTCATGTACCCCAGATATACAGCCTCCTCCATTATACCTCATGTACCCACAGATATACAGCCTCCTCCATTATACCTCATGTACCCCCAGATATACAGCCTCCTCCATTATACCTCATGTACCCCAGATATACAGCCTCCTCCATTATACCTCATGTACCCCAGATATACAGCCTCCTCCATTATACCTCATGTACCCCAGATATACAGCCTCCTCCATTATACCTCATGTACCCCAGATATACAGCCTCCTCCATTATACCTCATGTACCCCCAGATATACAGCCTCCTCCATTATACCTCATGTACCCCCAGATATACAGTCTCCTCCATTATACCTCATGTACCCCCAGATATACAGCCTCCTCCATTATACCTCATGTACCCCAGATATACAGCCTCCTCCATTATACCTCATGTACCCCCAGATATACAGCCTCCTCCATTATACCTCATGTACCCCCAGATATACAGCCTCCTCCATTATACCTCATGTACCCCCAGATATACAGCCTCCTCCATTATACCTCATGTACCCCAGATATACAGCCTCCTCCATTATACCTCATGTACCCCAGATATACAGCCTCCTCCATTATACCTCATGTACCCCCAGATATACAGCCTCCTCCATTATACCTCATGTACCCCCAGATATACAGCCTCCTCCATTATACCTCATGTACCCCAGATATACAGCCTCCTCCATTATACCTCATGTACCCCCAGATATACAGCCTCCTCCATTATACCTCATGTACCCCAGATATACAGCCTCCTCCTTTATACCTCATGTACCCCCAGATATACAGCCTCCTCCATTATACCTCATGTACCCCAGATATACAGCCTCCTCCATTATACCTCATGTACCCCAGATATACAGCCTCCTCCATTATACCTCATGTACCCCCAGATATACAGCCTCCTCCATTATACCTCATGTACTCCCAGATATACAGCCTCCTCCATTATATCTCATGTACCCCCAGATATACAGCCTCCTCCATTATACCTCATGTACCCCCAGATATACAGCCTCCTCCATTATACCTCATGTACCCCAGATATACAGCCTCCTCCATTATACCTCATGTACTCCAGATATACAGCCTCCTCCATTATACCTCATGTACCCACAGATATACAGCCTCCTCCATTATACCTCATGTACTCCCAGATATACAGCCTCCTCCATTATATCTCATGTACCCCCAGATATACAGCCTCCTCCATTATACCTCATGTACCCCCAGATATACAGCCTCCTCCATTATACCTCATGTACCCCAGATATACAGCCTCCTCCATTATACCTCATGTACTCCAGATATACAGCCTCCTCCATTATACCTCATGTACTCCAGATATACAGCCTCCTCCATTATACCTCAGGTACCCCAGATATACAGCCTCCTCCATTATACCTCATGTACCCCCAGATATACAACCTCCTCCATTATACCTCATGTACACTAGATATACAGCCTCCTCCATTATACTCATGTACCCCAGATATACAGCCTCCTCCATTATACCTCATGTACTCCCAGATATACAGCCTCCTCCATTATACCTCATGTACCCCAGATATACAGCCTCCTCCATTATACCTCATGTACCCCCAGATATACAGCCTCCTCCATTATACCTCATGTACTCCAGATATACAGCCTCCTCCATTATACCTCATGTACCCCAGATATACAGCCTCCTCCATTATACCTCATGTACCCCCAGATATACAGCCTCCTCCATTATACCTCATGTACCCCAGATATACAGCCTCCTCCATTATACCTCATGTACCCCCAGATATACAGCCTCCTCCATTATACCTCATGTACCCCCAGATATACAGCCTCCTCCATTATACCTCATGTACCCCCAGATATACAGCCTCCTCCATTATACCTCATGTACCCCCAGATATACAACCTCCTCCATTATACCTCATGTACACTAGATATACAGCCTCCTCCATTATACCTCATGTACCCCAGATATACAGCCTCCTCCATTATACCTCATGTACCCCAGATATACAGCCTCCTCCATTATACCTCATGTACCCCAGATATACAGCCTCCTCCATTATACCTCATGTACCCCCAGATATACAGCCTCCTCCATTATACCTCATGTACTCCAGATATACAGCCTCCTCCATTATACCTCATGTACCCCCAGATATACAGCCTCCTCCATTATACCTCATGTACCCCAGATATACAGCCTCCTCCATTATACTTCATGTACCCCAGATATACAGCCTCCTCCATTTTACCTCATGTACCCCAGATATACAGCCTCCTCCATTATACCTCATGTACCCCAGATATACAGCCTCCTCCATTATACCTCATGTACCCCCAGATATACAGCCTCCTCCATTATACCTCATGTACCCCCAGATATACAGCCTCCTCCATTATACCTCATGTACCCCAGATATACAGCCTCCTCCATTATACCTCATGTACCCCCAGATATACAGCCTCCTCCATTATACCTCATGTACACCAGATATACAGCCTCCTCCATTATACCTCATGTACACCAGATATACAGCCTCCTCCATTATATCTCATGTACCCCAGATATACAGCCTCCTCCATTATACCTCATGTACCCCCAGATATACAGCCTCCTCCATTATACCTCATGTACCCCCAGATATACAGCCTCCTCCATTATACCTCATGTACCCCAGATATACAGCCTCCTCCATTATACCTCATGTACCCCAGATATACAGCCTCCTCCATTATACCTCATGTACCCCCAGATATACAGCCTCCTCCATTATACCTCATGTACCCCCAGATATACAGCCTCCTCCATTATACCTCATGTACCCCAGATATACAGCCTCCTCCATTATACCTCATGTACCCCAGATATACAGCCTCCTCCATTATATCTCATGTACCCCAGATATACAGCCTCCTCCATTATACCTCATGTACCCCAGATATACAGCCTCCTCCATTATACCTCATGTACCCCCAGATATACAGCCTCCTCCATTATACCTCATGTACCCGCAGATATACAGCCTCCTCCATTATACCTCATGTACCCCCAGATATACAGCCTCCTCCATTATACCACATGTACCCCCAGATATACAGCCTCCTCCATTATACCTCATGTACTCCCAGATATACAGCCTCCTCCATTATACCTCATGTACCCCAGATATACAGTCTCCTCCATTATACCTCATGTACCCCCAGATATACAGCCTCCTCCATTATACCTCATGTACCCCCAGATATACAGCCTCCTCCATTATACCTCATGTACACCAGATATACAGCCTCCTCCATTATACCTCATGTACACCAGATATACAGCCTCCTCCATTATACCTCATGTACCCCCAGATATACAGCCTCCTCCATTATATCTCATGTACCCCAGATATACAGCCTCCTCCATTATACCTCATGTACCCCCAGATATACAGCCTCCTCCATTATACATCATGTACCCCAGATATACAGACTCCTGCATTATACCTCATGTACCCCAGATATACAGCCTCCTCCATTTTACCTCATGTACCCCAGATATACAGACTCCTGCATTATACCTCATGTACCCCAGATATACAGCCTCCTCCATTTTACCTCATGTACCCCAGATATACAGACTCCTGCATTATACCTCATGTACCCCAGATATACAGCCTCCTCCATTATACCTCATGTACCCCCAGTTATACAGCCTCCTCCATTATACCTCATGTACCCCCAGATATACAGCCTCCTCCATTATACCTCATGTACCCCCAGATATACAGCCTCCTCCATTATACCTCATGTACACCAGATATACAGCCTCCTCCATTATACCTCATGTACCCCAGATATACAGCCTCCTCCATTATACCTCATGTACCTCAGATATACAGCCTCCTTCATTATACCTCATGTACCCCAGATATACAGCCTCCTCCATTATACCTCATGTACTCCCAGAAATACAGCCTCCTTCATTATACCTCATGTACCCCAGATATACAGCCTCCTCCATTATACCTCATGTACTCCCAGAAATACAGCCTCCTTCATTATACCTCATGTACCCCAGATATACAGCCTCCTCCATTATACCTCATGTACTCCCAGAAATACAGCCTCCTCCATTATACCTCATGTACTCCCAGATATACAGCCTCCTCCATTATACCTCATGTACCCCAGATATACAGCCTCCTCCATTATACCTCAGGTACCCCAGATATACAGCCTCCTCCATTATACATCATGTACCCCAGATATACAGACTCCTGCATTATACCTCATGTACCCCCAGATATACAGCCTCCTCCATTATACCTCATGTACCCCCAGATATACAGCCTCCTCCATTATACCTCATGTACACCAGATATACAGCCTCCTCCATTATACCTCATGTACCCCAGATATACAGCCTCCTCCATTATACCTCATGTACCCCAGATATACAGCCTCCTCCATTATATCTCATGTACCCCAGATATACAGCCTCCTCCATTATACCTCATGTACCCCAGATATACAGCCTCCTCCATTATACCTCATGTACCCCAGATATACAGCCTCCTCCATTTTACGTCATGTACCCCCAGATATACAGCCTCCTCCATTATACCTCATGTACCCCAGATATACAGCCTCCTCCATTATACCTCATGTACCCCAGATATACAGCCTCCTCCATTATACCTCATGTACCCCCAGATATACAGCCTCTTCCATTATACCTCATGTACCCCCAGATATACAGCCTCCTCCATTATACCTCATGTACCCCCAGATATACAGCCTCCTCCATTATACCTCATGTACCCCCAGATATACAGCCTCCTCCATTATACCTCATGTACCCCAGATATACAGCCTCCTCCATTATACCTCATGTACCCCAGATATACAGCCTCCTCCATTATACCTCATGTACCCCCAGATATACAGCCTCCTCCATTATACCTCATGTACCCCCAGATATACAGCCTCCTCCATTATACCTCATGTACCCCAGATATACAGCCTCCTCCATTATACCTCATGTACCCCAGATATACAGCCTCCTCCATTATACCTCATGTACCCCCAGATATACAGCCTCCTCCATTATATCTCATGTACCCCAGATATACAGCCTCCTCCATTATACCTCATGTACCCCAGATATACAGCCTCCTCCATTATACCTCATGTACTCCCAGATATACAGCCTCCTCCATTATATCTCATGTACCCCCAGATATACAGCCTCCTCCATTATACCTCATGTACCCCAGATATACAGCCTCCTCCATTATACCTCATGTACCCCAGATATACAGCCTCCTCCATTATACCTCAGGTACCCCCAGATATACAGCCTCCTCCATTATACCTCATGTACCCCAGATATACAGCCTCCTCCATTATACCTCATGTACCCCAGATATACAGCCTCCTCCATTATACCTCATGTACCCCCAGATATACAGCCTCCTCCATTATACCTCATGTACCCCCAGATATACAGCCTCCTCCATTATACCTCATGTACTCCCAGATATACAGCCTCCTCCATTATACCTCATGTACACTAGATATACAGCCTCCTCCATTATACCTCATGTACACTAGATATACAGCCTCCTCCATTATACCTCATGTACCCCCAGATATACAGCCTCCTCCATTATACCTCATGTACCCCAGATATACAGCCTCCTCCATTATACCTCATGTACACCAGATATACAGCCTCCTCCATTATACCTCAGGTACCCCCAGATATACAGCCTCCTCCATTATACCTCATGTACCCCAGATATACAGCCTCCTCCATTATACCTCATGTACCCCAGATATACAGCCTCCTCCATTATACCTCATGTACACTAGATATACAGCCTCCTCCATTATACCTCATGTACACCAGATATACAGTCTCCTCCATTATACCTCAGGTACCCCAGATATACAGCCTCCTCCATTATACCTCATGTACCCCAGATATACATCCTCCTCCATTATACCTCATGTACCCCCAGATATACAGCCTCCTCCATTATACCTCATGTACCCCCAGATATACAGCCTCCTCCATTATACCTCATGTACCCCAGATATACAGCCTCCTCCATTATACCTCATGTACCCCAGATATACAGCCTCCTCCATTATACCTCATGTACCCCCAGATATACAGCCTCCTCCATTATACCTCATGTACCCCCAGATATACAGCCTCCTCCATTATACCTCATGTACCCCCAGATATACAGCCTCCTCCATTATACCTCATGTACCCCAGATATACAGCCTCCTCCATTATACCTCATGTACCCCAGATATACAGCCTCCTCCATTATACCTCATGTACACTAGATATACAGCCTCCTCCATTATACCTCATGTACCCCAGATATACATCCTCCTCCATTATACCTCATGTACCCCCAGATATACAGCCTCCTCCATTATACCTCATGTACCCCCAGATATACAGCCTCCTCCATTATACCTCATGTACCCCAGATATACAGCCTCCTCCATTATACCTCATGTACACTAGATATACAGCCTCCTCCATTATACCTCATGTACACCAGATATACAGCCTCCTCCATTATACCTCATGTACCCCAGATATACAGCCTCCTCCATTATACCTCATGTACCCCCAGATATACAGCCTCCTCCATTATACCTCATGTACCCCCAGATATACAGCCTCCTCCATTATACCTC
Source organism: Leptodactylus fuscus (assembly GCF_031893055.1). Classification (NCBI taxonomy): domain Eukaryota; kingdom Metazoa; phylum Chordata; class Amphibia; order Anura; family Leptodactylidae; genus Leptodactylus; species Leptodactylus fuscus. The sequence goes on along the minus strand of NC_134266.1, from coordinate 276,015,112 downwards.
ATGTACCCCCAGATATACAGCCTCCTCCATTATACAGCACAGTAAACCGCCCCAGGGATACATGTAATTTTTTTAAAAAATACAGTTAAATTGGACTTTAGGCAGGAGAAGGGGGTTTAGTTTATTGGAAGAATTTTTGTTGATCCCAGACAACCCCTTTAGGGGTTCTCCCGAATCGACCCCTGGTGGAGGAGTCTAATCAACACTGTGTTCACACGCCTGGTGAAGATTTGGGTGGAGGCACTGCATGATCAAGCTAGTGAAGAGGTCACCACTATAACTACTTCTGTAATCCCAGGGGGGTATTTGGATGCACTTATGAACCTATTAATAGAACTAGGGCCGTGATGGCGAACCTGTGGCACAGGTGCCAGACATGGCACTCGTAGCCCTCTCTTTGGGCACCCATCTGTGGAACAGATTATACTGTGTGTGGGTCACTGTGCAGCAGATTATACTGTGTGGGGGTCACTGTGGAGCTGATTATACTGTGTGGGGGTCACTGTGCAGCAGATTATAATGTGTGGAGGCCACTGTGGAGCTGATTGTACTGTGTGGGGGTCACTGTGCAGCAGATTATAATGTGTGGGAGTCACTGTGGAGCTGATTGTACTGTGTGGGGGTCACTGTGCAGCAGATTATAATGTGTGGGGGTCACTGTGGAGCTGATTATACTGTTTGGGGGTCACTCTGCAGCAGATTATAATGTGTGGGGGTCACTGTGCAGCTGATTATAATGTGTGGGGGTCACTGTGCAGCAGATTGGACTGTGTGGAGGTCACAGTGGAGCAGAAAGCTCTATAAAGCCTCATTCACATGACCGTATTTTGCAAGTCCATAATTATCTGCAATTGTGGATCCGCACATTTTTACGGTTAAATTCTCGTGTTGGCACTTTGCGATAAATTTTGGGTTTTGGGTTGAAATTTGGGCATTCGGTCTCTAAAAGGTTCGCCATCACTGCACTAGGGTATGTTCACAAAGAAGAAAAGGTGTCGGAAACCTTTTTCTGCCTTATGAACTTTCCGCGCGGCTAGCTGCGATGGGATGCTAATGCAGCATCGGAATTCTGTCGCGGCATCCCGCTCCTGATTAGGCTCGAATGAATGGGCCAAAACAGGAGCGTGTCTTGAGCCGCGGACTCCACTGTTGACTCAGCCGTGGAATCCGTGGCAAGATTGGGCATGTCGCTTCTTTTTTCTGCTACTCGATAGCGGGAAAAAAAGCGAGCAGCACTCATTGAAGTCAATGGGAGCCATTTTTGAAGGCTGATTTTAAGGTGGATTCTGCATCAAAATCCACCTTCAAAAAAGTTCTGTGTGAACAAACCCTAACAATCCGTTTTTGAAAATATATTTTTTGCTCGGAAAACCTCTTTAAGAGAAAAAAATAAATTTAAGAGAAAAATTCTCTCCTCTATTCCAAATTGTACCTGAAAGATACACCATAAGCTAATATAAGATCTTCAGAGCCTCACTCCTACCCAAATTTACGGACATCTGTAATGCCTTATTGCTTGGCCCAGCCCTTGTCCAGCCAATCCCTTGATGCCCACATTATGATATTACACAAGGAGGGTAAAGACCCTAAAAGATAGGAGAATTATCATCCCATCTCTTTATTGGTGGTGAGCAAAATCTCTCGCAGGACGATTGGCACCCTTACTTCCTTCGCTCAACCACCCGAAAACAGACTGGTTTTGTATCCAGCCGGCAGGGAAAGTGCAATGTTTATAGGTTGATTCACCTTATCGAACCTGCCAAGTAGAGGCAGGTGGTGAGAAAGAAAGGGCCGGAGCATAAATATAGCAAAAGGCCCGGCATGACAGGGATTTCTATAGTCATGAACAGAGGTAGTAGCTTGTCAAGGGTTAATTTTATGGCGGGGATTTGGGTTTTGTTTAGGGTTAGTCCTGGGCCAAGGGGTGGGTTTGTTTACAATACGGGGGTCTATTTAATAATCCCTTTCTCTGCCCCCTCTGTTATTCCTCACCTTGGACCTTTTGCAGCCATGTCGGATGAGCAGCTTCTCCAAGACTCCATGCGGCGCCTGGCCGCCGTCCACGGAACAGATTGGCTCCGCCGCACTCTCCTGGAAGCTTTGCCGGACCCTGCCTCCCCTCCTGCTGTGGCGTCTCCCCCGCAAGTCTCTTCCAGGCCCATCCGGCCTTCTCGACCTCCGCAGCGGCTCAGCCCTTCTGCTTCTCCCCAGCGTCTGTGCCGTGCTCGGAGCCCCTCACGGGACCCGCCGCCTCCTGCAGCTGCCTCCGATGCGCTCCCTTCCACAGGTGAGGCAGTGCGGAGGCGTCGGAATCCAGCCGCACGGCGCCACAGCTCCACTGCTCCCACGGCCGCTTCCGGCCTAGACGCTCCTGCTCCGCCCACTTCCGGCGCGGTGACGTCAGCGGGTGCGTCGGCCTCCAGCGACGCTGCCCGGACCTCCGGATCCTTCGTCCCGCCCCTCAGAAGACGTCGCACCGTTGCCAGGGACACGGAGGCGGAGCTTCGGGATCCTGGTGCCCGCCTACCTCCCTGCTCTTCTGCTACCACACGATCATCTGCAGCTACAGGCATCCGGAGACGCCGCGCTGCTGCCGGGGATACGGGGGCGGAGCCTCGGGACGTTGAGGCCCGCCTGCCTGCCTGCTCCTCTGCCTCCACCCAGCCCTCTACAACCACCAGCACCAGGGCCCATAGGAAATCATCCAGGAGATCGCACGCAGCGGCACGCCCACTGGGGGCGGAGCCTCCCACACCTTTGTCCCAGGTGCCGGATGTCTGCCAAGATGGAGCCCAGCATGGTCATCACCGCCAGCTACGGTCCACTATGGCCGAGCCCCACACTGATGATGATGAAGATGAAGACGCCGCAGATGTGGATTACGTTCCAGACGACTACGGGACGACGGCTGCCTCGGCGCTCCACCGGAGCCAGCTTGGTGAGTCACAACACTCTCTTATTCCTTTACGGTCAGGGTTTCTCCCACCCCTGAACCATCCTTGCCCATCAGCTAATGTTTCCCCCTCCCCTGACCCTTTAGCTACTCTCTTTGCTAGTGTGCGTCAGTTTATTGATAGTTATGTGCCATCAGTTAGTGTCCCTTCTCCTGCTGCTGCTTGGGTTGCTCCGGCTTCGGCTCCTCCTCCTGCGACGGCTCCCGCGGCCTCGGTCGCACCTGTTGCCACCGCACCTGATGCGGGGGGGAATTCGCAGGGTGAGGTGCCGGTTGACCCGGTTCGACTCGGCGATGCAGCGAAGGGTGAAATCTATCTCTGTTTTGATGGCCCCTTGGGGGCTCATGTTAAACAGGAGGTGAGAGAAAAGATATGGAGAGACGAATACGTCGAGATATTTTCTCTCTTGCCTCTAGAAAAATTAAACTTAGATAGAGTTAAGCTCACTGAGTCAAAAAAAGAGGAGGAGGAAAGACGCCGGTATCGCTTGATTCCGCGCACTTTCTCGAACTGGCTCCAAGCGTTTCATATACTGGCTAGCATTATTGGTGAGAAGGCCCCCCAGCACTGTTCTGCTTTATTTTGCTATGAGGAGTCCATAGGTGAGGCCTACCGGGTTTATGGCGGGACCGCTTGGATTCGCTACGACGAGCAGTTTCGTCAAAGGAAGGCGGTCCGACCATCAATCCGGTGGGATCACAAAGATATTAATTTGTGGATGAGCCTCATGGTAGCGGCTAGATTGCCTTCTCAGCCGTTTCGGTCCAGCACAGGGGGGTCTTTTTCGGGACAGGCGTCCTCAACAGTGCAGCGTCCCGGTTGTTGCTGGCAATTTAATGAAGGGCAGTGCCGCTTCGGCAGCACTTGCCGCTTCAAACACGAATGTTGCCATTGTGGAGGGTCTCACACAGGGTCCCAGTGTTTTAGAAAGCATAGGACCAAGCAAGCAGACTCTGCTACAAAAAGGGATGACACCGGTTCAGCTAGATCCGATGCTTCCTTATCTAAATAGTTATCCTGATAGAAATGCAGCTCAGTTTTTGTTGGCAGGTTTTAGAGACGGTTTTATCATACCCTCTGTTGTTCCAGTTTCTGTCCCATGTCTGAGGAATTTGAAATCCGCACGCTTGCGGCCTGATTTAGTGTTAGACAAATTGAAAAAGGAGTTGTCACTAGGTCGCATTTCAGGGCCTTTTGTTGATCCCCCCTTGCACAATCTTCACATTTCTCCTTTAGGCGTTGTTCCCAAGAAGGAGGCGAATAAATTTCGCCTAATCCACCACCTGTCGTTCCCTAAGGGACTGTCAGTAAACGACGGTATTGACGAGGAGTTGTGCTCTGTGTCATACGTGTCGTTCGACAGGGCGGTGGATTGGGTGAGACGCTGCGGTTCAGGGGCCCTTATGGCCAAAGCGGACGTAGAGTCGGCATTTCGCCTCCTTCCAAATCACCCTGACAGTTTATACTTGTTGGGATTTCGGTGGGAAGGATCTTATTTTGTCGATAGGTGCCTCCCGATGGGTTGTGCTATATCCTGTTCGTACTTTGAACGTTTTGCCACATTTGTTGAATGGGTAGTTAGGAAAGAGGCTAATTTGCACTCCATCCTGCATTACTTAGACGATTTTTTGTGTATCGGTCCAGCCGGTTCATCAGTGTGCTCGGTTCTCCTGTCTACCTAGCATCAGGTTGCCTATCGTTTTGGCATCCCTCTCTCTCCCGAGAAGACGGAGGGACCGACCACCAGGCTACAGTTTTTAGGAATTGAGATAGATTCCATTGCTATGGAGTGCAGATTGCCTTTTGAGAAGGTTGTGGATTTGAGGAAGGTTGTGGATCAGTTGATCACATATCGTAAGGTGAGGTTGCGCCAGTTGCAGTCCGTACTTGGTAAACTAAATTTTGCCTGCAGAATTATCCCTATGGAGAGGATATTTTGCAGACGTTTGGCCCAGGCAACGGCGGGGATTTCTAGCCCTGCGCACTTTGTGAGACTCACAGCGGAGCACAGGTCTGATTTGCATGTGTGGTCGTCCTTTCTTTCTGCCTACAACGGCAAGTCCGTTTGGCAGGAGACATGGTGTGATAATGTTGACATCTCTTTGCACACAGATGCGTCTGGCAGTTTTGGTGCATATTTTCAGGGACAGTGGATTGCTGGCGAGTGGCCCCTTTCTTGGAAACAAGCTGCTTTCACCCGTAATCTCACCTTACTCGAGCTCTTTCCAATTGTTGCAGCCCTGGAAGTTTGGGGTCCTCTTTTCAGAAACAAACGAGTTAGGTTTTTGTGTGATAATATGTCGGTTGTTGATGTATTACGCAGCTTGTCTTCCTCGTCTCCTCCAGTCATTCGTCTTGTACGTCATTTGGTGCTTACTTGTTTGTCTTTTAATGTTTGGCTGTCTGCACGCCATGTCCCAGGGGTGACTAATTCCATTGCGGATGCTCTTTCTCGCTTCCAGTGGGACCGATTTCGGGCCTTGGCGCCGGGGGCGGCACTTCACGGAACTCCTTGTCCGGCTCACCTATGGGATCTGGCGTTCGGACAGCTCTGACCTTGGTTGGGCGCTCCCTTTGCGCATCTACGTGGAAGGCATATACACGGTTCTGGCAGGAATGGTCATGTCATTGTAGTACGGTAGGGCATGATTGCTACGCAAGTGCTCCTGTTTCCTTGCTTCTTTCTTGGTTGGGTTCTTGCTTTTCTCAGGGTAGGTCTAAGTCTGTTGCCCGCAGGAGCCTGTCGGCCCTCTCTTTTTGGCTAAAATTTTACGGGTTACCTGATACCACCAAGCATTTTTTGGTCCGTCAGGCCCTTGCGGGTTTCAGCCGTTCTCCCCCAACGCCTGATCCTAGGCGCCCGGTGTCATTTACCTTATTGGAGGACATGTTTTCAAAGCTACCATTGGTCTGTAAAAATGCTTTTGAGACTCAGTTGTTTGGGGTGGCATTCTCCCTTGCGTTTTTTGGGGCATTCCGTATCAGCGAGTTAGTCAGTTCGTCCTGTAGTTCCCATGATGGTTTGTTGAGGTCCCATGTTTCAATGGACAGGGGAGGGGTTTCTTGCCGGGTGCTGCATAGCAAGACAGATCAAGGGGGTAGAGGTTTTACGGTTCGCCTGTTCTCTGTGCCTGGCGCATCTTCTTGTCCGGTTGCTGCTGTTAGCAGGTTTTTACATATGCGGCCTGCTGTCGGCGGGGCCTTTTTGATCCATGAGTCGGGTAAAGCTCTTTCTCGCTTCCAGTTTGTTGCGGTTTTTCGTAAAGTCTTGGACAGTTTGGGCATTTCGTCTTGTCACTATAATTCGCATTCATTTCGCATCGGGTCTGCAACGGAGGCTACGAGATGCGGATTGCCGGAGTCCACGGTTATGCGCGTCGGTCGTTGGGCTTCCAAACGTTATCGCATATATGTTCGTCCGAATCTGCTGTAGAACCACTCATGCTGTAACTGTTTTGATATTGTTAATATTACGTTTTTTTCCAATTTGCTCTTCAGTGTTTTTTGTACCTTGTACGTTTTCTTTCAGATGCTGCCCTGTGCCTCGTTTGGATAGTTGGGCACTCGTATGTGCACTGGGGAGCCATCAGAGCTGATGTTAGGCCTAATGGTAGGCAATTGGGTTTGTCCCGTTCTCAAGCCTTAGTAAGATGGATAGGTAGGAGGGGGATGCTGTGGAGTGCATTGCTGCCGGTGTTACATTTTCATTCCCAGATGGATAGGCCTCCAAACGTCCTGGTCATTCACGCGGGCGGTAATGACCTTGGTGTTCGTACGTCCCGTGAGCTGGCGAGGGATATCAAGTACGACCTTCTTCGTATTTGGCCTATGTACCCAGGCATCGTACTAGTGTGGTCAGAAATAGTTGCCAGGCTGTCCTGGCGACATGCCCGGTCGGTTGCTAAGCTAAATAAAGCCCGACGTAAAGTTAATACCACAGTTTCTGCCTTTGTCGCTCGTAATGGGGGTATAGTCGTTCGTCACCGGGATTTGGAGGTGCCACACAGTGGTCATATGAGCTGGGATGGGGTTCACCTCAATGATGTTGGGTATGACATCTGGTCGCTAGCGTTGCAGGAGGGTGTTGAAAAAGCAGTTCGTGTGTGGGCGGACTACCATGCGTAAGGAATCACGCATGTTAGTGCTGGCGGTGGAAGGTCTGGCAGGGCACGCTGTAAGCCGAAGTTCCAGCGAAATACAGGGGACCCATGGTGAAGGGTACCTCTGTGAGTGTTTTGTGTATCACCATAATAAAGTTATGAACATGTAAAGGGAGTTAAGGCAGTACCAGGATTTTTGTCCTCTCCCGTGTCGGCGCGTTGCGGCTGGGAGATTTGCGCGTGGGCTGCCTATCACTATGCTGGCCCTGCTCGACCTTCCAATAACAAAATGTTGTTGTTGTTATTATGTTTTCAATAAATTGGCTGTTGTGGCCCTCTTATCCCATCGTATATTGGTGTGTGACTGTTTTATTTCCATTGGGTGGGTGAGAGTGTGGGTTACACATGTTAGTTAATGTTCATTACATCAATGACATGGGAATATCCCAGTCAAGACATCAATAGGGTCAGGTGGCCTTACATGCAAGCCACATTCCAAAAGTCAGTTTGCCAGATGTTTTCCCACACCGCAGCACAGGTGGATCGTCACACAAAGCAGCGCTGAGAGAAGAGCACATGCCTGCAGAATCAGGAAAGAAGGAGGGACCGTCCCGCAGGAAGATGCCTGTAAGAAAGGAAGAGAGGTAAGTGTATAATGGGGTTGAGGGTTGGGCTGAGTAGGTAGGGAATGGCTAGTTGTGATAGGAGGCGGATGGCAAGAGCACTCCAAAGACTGTGCGGTGGGGTTAATTTTTACCTGCCGGTATCTGCCTCCTTCCTCCCCGTCCGCAGTTCCTGTGTTCCCCTGCCTTTGGTTCGCTCTGCCTCCCCTCTTCTCTGGTGCGGCTTGGTACGCTCCGCCCCTTTTAACCCCCAGGGGCTCCTCCCCTCTCCCTCTTTTGTCCTTGCCGCACCGGAGCAGTGGATCCGGCAGAGCGCGTTGGCTTCCTCCTGCATCCATGGACCGAGGTACGCGGGACGAGAGCAGCCTGATTGCAGCCCTCAGGGAGGGTTTGCGGACAGAAGGGGAGTCTTTCCTCGCCCGGCTGCTTGCCGGAGCGAGAGAAGACTCTGCCCCTGTAGCGGCGCCTGGCACCGCTGTTCTGCGTCGGACAGCCAGGCGCTCCTGGCCTCCGGAGCGCCTGAGCCCTAGTGTGCCCCCCCCTCGTAAGAGGCTCTCCTCCCGCCGCACTTTGGCCCCGCCCCTTCCGGCGCGTCAGTTGCAGCGACCATCTTGGGACTCCACACGCCACCTGCTTTCACCATGGGCTCCAGGGAATCTGCTCCTGCCCAGCCAGCCCCCCCCTTTGACCCCTCTGGACACCCAGGTTGTGGCTAACCCCCCTGAGCAGGATAGTGGAGTGGGTACTGCTGCGGGAGCTGCATCATCTGAGACCCGCATGTTGCAGAGCTATGCCCCTGTATCCCCTCGGCCTTCACCATATTCCTCTGCTCTGGCCTCGCAGAAGTTCTTGGAGAATTTTCCTGTGGCTGGCCCCTCAGTGCGCAGGTCCCGTAGGCGGGAAAGGCCTTCCTCTTCCTATGATGTCTCCAGTTCGTCCCCTGAGCGGTCTCAGCGTAGTCGCCGCAGGCGCGAGGATAAGAAGCGGAGCAGGGGCCGCAAGCACGATAGATCCCCCAAAAGTGACAGCAGCCGTCAGAGACGTCGCTCTCCCTCCCTCGTCCAGCGAGTCTAACTCTAGCCCCCGTGAGTCTGTTAGGGCATCCCGTCGAAAGCAGAGAAAGAGGCAGGAGCCTGTGATGCCATTGGAGCGGGCTTCCCGTGGGGCCAGCCAGGCCAGCGCGGCACCACGTCCGGAGTTGCCAGTGGATCCGCCTGTGGCTCCACCGAGTGGTGAGTCTGCATTTGTCGGGGGGTGGGGGTGATTTGCTTCCGGCCTTGAAGGCCTTGGTTTCACAGTGTGAGCAGGGCCAGCGGGGCCGTGAGCCCCCTCCTGCCGCTAGCTTGTACAAGGATTCGTTTTTCTGTGGTTTGAGCCCTCTAGGGGCACATGTCGATGAGGATACTAGGAGTAAAATTTATAACAATCAGTACATTGACATTTGGTCTCTCGTTTCTGCTGACCAACACACGGTAGACAAGGAGAGACGTGTGGTCACTGATCGTTTTGTGAGAAGGCGGAAGGCTGACTCAAAAGACACATAAGAAACCGAAGAATCCTCCTTAGGAATGCCATCATTCACCGAAACACCTTTGGGGAACAAGAGGTGCTGTATGAGCCTGTATTTCCCAGGTTCCTTCTTAGGGACCACCCCCAAAGGGGAAACCCACAAATTAGAAAAAGGAGGGGAGTCAAAAGGTCCTTCCATGCGACCCAGAGCAACTTCCTTAAAAACTTTGTCACGAAGAACACCGGGGTTGTCCCTAGCTTCAAATTATCAGACATAACCGGAAACTTAGAAAAACAGAACGGAATACAAAACCCGAAGGTAAAACCAAAACGCAAAACAGAGGCAGCCTGTACATCAGGGTACCTATCTAGCCACGGCGCCATCTTTGCTACGTTCACCGGGGTCCTTAACCTCACTAGAGCCCTTCTGCTGAGGCTTGGTGGGGCGGGAGCACTTTGACGCGGGATGGGCACCTCCGCAGGAGGAGCATTCGTGCTTAAACTTGCACAGGCCGAAGAACCTGCAATGGCCCTCGTTAAAGAGCCAACAGGTTCCAGGCCTGCGCACGGCCACCGCAGTCCACCCGGACTGCCATCATTTGCTGGGTTGCATGGTGGAACGGGAAGTATTTTTACGATACTTGCCTGCCCATGGGCTGTTCTATTTCGTGCCATTTTTTCGAAATGTTCAGCTCCTTCATTGAGTGGACGGTTTGTGTCGAGTCTGGGTCTTCGTCATTGACTCATTATTTGGACGATTTCTTTTTTGTCACCTGTCTTTCCTGGGTATTGAATTCGACACAGTGGCAATGGTTTTTCGCCTTCTGGATGAGAAGCTATTGCGGTTGCGCGAATTGATTCTTGGTTTCTTGGCCGTTCAGAAGGTCACACTACGGCAACTCCAGTCGTTGTTGGGTCTTTTGGTTTTTGCGTGCCGGATTATGCCAATGGGGAGGGTTTTTTCTCGGCGTTTGTCCCTGGCTACTCGTGGCGTGTCTTCCCCTTCCCATAGGATTCGGGTTACCAAGCCACTGAAGGCAGACCTTTCGGTTTGATTGTCCTTTTTGAGAGATTACAATGGTCGTACGTGTTGGCAGGCGGAGGAGGTATCCAATTTTGAGGTTTCCTTGTTCACTGATGCGGCGGGCAGTGAGGGTTTTGGGGCGGTTTTGGGTCATCAATGGTGCGCTGAGCGTTGGCCTTCCTGCTGGCGTGACGCGGGTTTGTGCCGTAACCTTACCCTCCTTGAGCTTTTTCCCATCGTCGTTGCGATCGAGATTTGGGGTCCTCAGCTTCGGGATCGTCGGGTTCGCTTTTGGTCCGATAATCTTTCTGTTGTACATTGCATTAACCGTTTAATCTCTTCTTCCCTTCCGGTATTAGCTTTGCTTCGGCACCTGGTGCTGAAGTGCCTGAAACTCAATATTTGGTTCCGGGCGCGTCACGTTCCGGGTGTAGAAAACAATATTGCTGATGCTTTGTCACGTTTCCGTTGGCAGGTGTTTCGGGAGTTGCTGCCGGAGGCTGTCTTGGAGGGTGTACCCTGCCCGCCCCACTTGTGGGATTTGGTGGGGACCGGTTGATGCCGCTTTACCAGGCTTCTGTTGCTCCGCCTACTTGGCAAGGATATGGTAAGGCTTGGCGTGAGTGGTGTTCGCTGGTTAAAGGGGAATTCCTTTGGGGAGATAGTGTTTTTTTGTTGCGTGTCACCGTGGACTACATTATCCATCTGCGAAGTTTGGGGGTTTCTGCTAGCGTTGCTCAGCGTCGTTTGGCGGGTGTGGGTTTTTTCTTGAAATTGGCGGGTTTGGCGGACGTGACTAGTTCTTTTTGCGTCCGCCAGGCCCTCAAGGGTTGGAGGAAGGAAGCTGTTTGCAGGGACCGCTGGCGTCCTATCACCTACGCGATCCTTACTCGCTTGGTGGCTTCCACCCCCTTATTTTGTAGATCTGCTTTTGAGTCCGTTTTGTTTGCCACGGCTTGTTGCCTGGCATTTTTTGGGGCTTTGCGGGTGGGCGAGTTAGTATCGCCCTCCCGTTCCAGAGTGGGTGGGCTGTTAGACGGAGATGTCTTGTTATCCGCGGATTCTGTGCGGGTGCGTATCCGGCGCTCGAAGATGGATCAGTTGGGTCGGGGGTCTTGGCTTTTACTGCGTGCTGTCCCGGGCCGGTGTGCCCGGATCGTATGGTGTCCCATTTTGTTTCGGTCCGCCCCTCGGCCCCCACCTTCTTGGCCTGTAGCGACGGTTCCCCATTTTTGCGTTGCCAGTTTGAGGCTTTGTTTAAGAAGGGTTTGTTGTTTATCGATCTTCCTGTGGGTGAATTTGGTACGCATTCTTTTCGTATCGGGGCGGCTACGGAGGCGGCCCGCGCGGGTTTACCGGAGGCGAACGTGATACGGATTGGGAGGTGGAAATCGGGTTGTTATGCTCGGTATATCAGACCCGAGCTTATCCTGTAATTTGTTTGTTTTCTTTTGCAGATCTTCCGGACCCGTCGGTTTTTATATTAGGTCATTCCTATGTCTACTGGGCGGCCTTGCGGGCGGAAAGCAGACCGGGGGGAAGCAGCCTTGGTTTCCAGCATATACAGGTTTCCTGGTGGCCTGCGATGGTCCCAGATCCTGCCTGCCGCTGTGGACGTCAGCCGGCAGGTCGTGGGTCTGGTTATTCTTGTCATACACGTAGGGGGTAACGACCTTTGTTTTGTCCGTATGCCAGAACTGCTGGCCGCCATGCGCTCCGATTTGGAGCGCCTCCCGGGGTTTTTTCCCCACCTAATGGTGGTTTGGTCCGAGATGGTGGCACGGGGCTCGGGATGCGGAGACGGCCGAACGTAGCCGTAGGGCCATTAATGCTCACATGGCTCGCTTTGTTAGGTCACGGGGAGGTGTGGTAGTGCGCCATCGCCAGCTGGAAGGCGATAATAGCGGTTTGCTCCGGCCAGATGGAGTTCATTTGAATGACATCGGTTTGGATATATTTTTGTCCAGGATCCAAGATGGGATAGAGCAGGCGCTTTTCCTTTTGGGTGGGGGTCGGTGCCCGGTGTAATGCCCTCGGGCCCCTCCGTGGCGGTTCTTCACAGGAAATAGGGGAGACGGGGTATCCTCTGCTCCCTCCCCCCGCTGGACGGGGCCTAGGCTATCCGCTGAGAGCTGATATTTTGGTTACGTTAAAGTGTTTTGGTTGCCATGGCAATGGTTACCATGGCAACCGCTGTTTCCATAGTTACGGTTTTATAAATATTTAATAAATAGCTGTGGCCGACCTTTACCCACGCAAAAAGATAATTTGTTGTCCTGGTCTTTATTTCGTATCGTAAGGAAGGAGTGTATAATATGTTATACGAACCACACAGTCTGGGTGGGATAGCTAGAGCGACGGGGGGTGTATAAGAGGGAGAGATGAAGGGGGGAGTTAGGTGAGTGTGGAAGTTAGATAGCAAAAAGCTGAACCTCGTATACAAATGCAGAAGATACCTGGAGCTCCCAGAGACTCACAGAATGCAGGAAAGAAGGACCTGATGCAAACAACGGAGTATACCAGAATGGACCCAATAGAAGCAGTGCTAGTTCTATTGGGTCTATTCCGGTCTACTCCGCTGTTTGAGATTGATATTTCCTAAACTGTTTTGTCTGGTACAATCACTCCAAATTCCTATCCCATGCTCATATTTCTCTTCAATACACAACTGCTTTGTCACCTTTTTATGGTACCCTAGAAGATTCGCCTGAAATCTCAAATTCTCAGTAAACTGCCTCGTCTTGGATCTATAGTGTTACCTGACGTCTTGTATTATCAAGCTAATCAGCTGGTTTGGTGGACTCTCCTAGTTCAAAATATTTAATGTCTTCCACAGACAAAAGAACCCTTTGGGGATTTAGTGGCCCCCGTTGACCCTGCTATCATGCTATTGTGCTATGGAAGGCATTTGACTCCGTATGGGTCTGCTCCTGAAACTCCTAGAGAGTGGAATAGGAGGAAGAACATATGATGTCATCAAGAGCTCCTACACCTGCAGCGTGAAAGTGAACGAGAAAAGGATAGCACATTTTCAGCAGGCCCGAGGGGTCAGACAGGGTTGTAGCCTGAGCCCAATGCTCTTCAACATCTACATCAATGAACTGGCTACAGTCCTGGAGGTCTCACCAAAAGCAGGCATTACCCTGAACAACCGGGAGGTGAAGTTCCTGCTATACGCCGATGACCTCCTACTCCTGTCCCCCACCGAGAGAGGCCTACAAGACAGCCTAGCAGTACTGGAAAAATTGTGCACCACATGGGCCCTACCCATCATCCACAAGAAGATCAAAGTCATGGTATTTCAGAAAAAGGGCCACAATAAAGCCCCCACCCCACACTTCACACTAAATGGCTCCACACTGGAGAAAACCAACAGCTACACCTACCTGGGGCCGGAGCTGAACCAATCAGGAAGCTTCAAAGCAGCAATAGAAACCCTGAAAGGAAAAGCCTGCAGAACCTTCTACGCCATCAGAAGACAACTGTACCACCTCAAACCACCGGTGAGGGTCTGGCTGAAGATATTTGACGCAGCCATCGCTCCTGATCCTTCTCTATGGTAATGAGGTTTGGGGCCCAGTCACCTACCCAGACCAGTCAAAGTGGGATTCCAGCCCAACAGAGACCTTCCACCTGGAGTTCTGCAAATACCTGCTCCATGTCCATCGCAACACCTCCAACATGGGATGCTGGGTAGAACTAGGCAGGCTCCCCCTATGACTCATCTTGAAGAAGAGGGCGCTATCATTCTGGACACACATACAGGGCAGCAGCCCCGACTCTTAGCACCACCAAGCCTGGCTAAGCCACAGAGCCCCCAATGCCCCCCCAACCAAGCATCAGCCATCTGCCAAATGAAAACCCCCAACATGCCCTAAACAAAGCTCGAACAAAAGGGGTCATTGAGAGAGACAAAGAGCGGTACATCGAGGAATGGAGAAGCGCAATAAATAACTCCAAGAAACTCACCATGTACCTGTCATTGGAAAGGGACTACACCATGGCCACTTACCTTTGAAAAAATACCCCACCCCCAAAGACAGGCCCTAAGCCAGTACAGCCTGAGTGCCTACAGCCTGGAGATGGATACGGGGCAACTCAGGCAGATGTACAAGCAACGGAAGAACAGACTGTTCCAACGGTGTGACCAGGGGACCTTAGAAGACAAGGTCCACTTCCTGCTACACTGCACCAAATACTCAGCTGTGAGGGCCATCTACTTCCAAAGACCCTCTGCCCACATTCCAGACTTCACATCAGCAGACGAGAAGAGGAAACTCTACATCCTACTGGGAGAAGAGGAGGCCACTGTGGAGAGCGCTGCCCAATACGTGTCCAGCTGCCACCAACTAAGAGGAAGATGAGACCCCAAAGACTATTGTACCCCAAATCACCCCCCCCCCATACCCACCATTCTTCCCCCCAACCCCAACTCCCCCAATTTGACTTGCTTTGGCAATGCCACATATCCATTCGGATGTGCCAATAAAGCTTCTTTGATTCTTGATTCTATTGTGTTAGTATTTTATTATCTGGAGTTTTCTCTATTGAGTGAAAGCTCAACGTCAGTCAACTCTCTTCTCTCCTCATATGTCTCTAAACCTCTTACCATACTTGATCGATCCCAAACAAGTAGAAGTCAATTGATTTTGGACTCTTGTCTCCCAATATTCAATCATAGATCTCTTTCAAGGTAGTCATAGGATTACCCTTGACCTCCTTATGCAGCATACAGGCCTTTCCCTACCGAACTTTTTGCATGTACAGTAGAAGATTTTATAAAACTTGGGGAAGTTATGCTCTCCTCGACCCTGACGGCTCCAAGCCCCACATGGGTAGAATAGCCACTTTTATCACCTGAATTCACCCACAAAACAAGTTCCAGGGGATTCACCAACTTCACTACCAGGGAAGCCAACCTCGAGGAGAATTTATCGCAACACAAAACTACTGCCATTCCTCGAAACCATGGTTTTTGCAAATGTGAACAAATTAAAGAAAACTCCTACAAACTACTGTCTAGGTATTAAACCCCTGTGTGGCTGCATAATATTGATCCTACTGTTTCGGATGGCTGCTGGATATGTGGGTTGGAGAGAACCTCCCTGGCACACCTCTGGTGGCATTACCCTAAGATGGCTTACTCGCAACTTCTACAGGAAATCAGTAAAGTGTGTTCATTTAGATTACCCCAGTCTACCAGCAGTCTAACTTCTCATCCCTACTTACAAAAACCAACTGAAGCACCTACAATTAACTATTGGAGAGCTAAGATCTCAGATAGTTGCTGCTTGGTGGAGTTGGCTCATTGAGAAGGACACCCCCAGAATCTATATCCATATATAACCAGAGTTGGGATATGATCCCAAGCATAACGTAGAGGGATTTGGCGACATGACTTCCTCTATCTTCTGGCTTACGTGACTGAGGTTCCTCCATCCCTACTGAAGAGGTACGCTGGGACTCAAGCCATGGCATTCACCTCATCCTTTTATAGTCCTAAAATAATTGTTCACATTCATATATTACAGGGCAATTTCTTATTAATCTGGTGTTTCTTTGTATCATGTTGATTTGCTGATGCCTAGAATTCTTAAGTTATTCCCCATGAGCCCCCACCACCTCCCCCTCTCCTTCTATTTTCCTTCATTAAGCTTAATGAGGACTAATTTAGTTCTTCTTAAGTCACTTGCAATCCTTAAGAGAATAAACCATCTGAGGAAAGCTTTTCTCTATAAAAAGGTGCAAAGGAAGAGCCCGACGTCTGGTATTGGATCAGACTTCAACAAAGCGTCACCCTGGCACATTTCCTTATTATAACATTATTACAATATGAGTCAAGACCAAGGATGGAGAACAGTTCCATGGCTGGAAGCTCATTTGTGTTTCTAGGACTCTTGGAGATGGAAATACACCGAATCCCATATTCTATCATGGCACTTGGTCTGTACATTGTAACCACAATGATGTGCTGTCTTATTATCTACATTGTTTGGGTTGAAGAAAGTCTCCATGAACCCATGTACATCTTCATTTCTAATCTCCTTCTCAATGGTGTCTTTGGAAGCACTGTTATCGTTCCTCAGTTCGTTTTTGGTTTATTATTGGGGTCTTCAACCATATCATTACCTGGATGTCTCATTCAAATTGTTTGTGTCCACAGCTTTAGTGGTGTGGAACTTTTCACCTTTACCGCCATGGCTTATGACCGATATTTAGCAGTGGGGAACCCTCTGAGATACCCTACCCTCATGACAAATGTGAAGACCTTCACATGTATCTATGTGATATGGTTTTTTTCCTTAATATCTATCATAATTCCAGTGATAATGACGGCCAACCTCCAGTTTTGTGGGGTGAACATTAAGAATATCTTCTGTGACAATATGTCTCTGGTCAGACTGGCTTGTGGGGACACTACAGTGAATAACCTCTTCGGAATTGTTGTATCGCCGTCCATCATTTCCACTGCTATAATAATTAGTGTCTATTGTTACATAAGGACATTGTTACTTTGTCTAAAGACTTCCAGGTCGGCGTCCCTTAAGGCCGTCCACACCTTGGTCACCCACATCATCACTTTCTCCATTTTTATGAGTACGTCTCTTTTTGTTGTTCTAAGATACAGGTTCAGTAGTGGGAATATTTCCGTCACTGGTCACGTCCTACTTTCCATTGCAGGGCTTCTTACGTCCGTCATTGTTAATCCCATTGTCTATGGGATAAGAACGAAAGCTTTAAAAATAAAACTGATCCATAATTTACAGAAAATAGAAATGTTCAAAATGAGCCCTGTGACCAAAAAACATCGTAAAGCCCTTGTACTCGGAGAGGACGTTGCCAGGACTATGAGAGCTTTGTGAATCTCTAACTTATTTTGGAACTGGTAATTTTTTGAAGGTTGAAAATATTTGTATGTGAAGACATTGTATCTGGGCTATGGGGTTTAATATTGTGGCTAATAACTTGCTAGTAAAGGGACGTGTGAAATAGTGATGGGTCTCCCATAATATCTAATGTACTAACTATCAGGAACTCTCTAAAATTGTATTGGGCCAAAATGTTGCAATTTTTTAGACTTGTGTTGCTTGTATTATCTTTTGTACCATTAATTGTGAATGTTTATCTAAATGAAAAAAAAAAAAAAGATGGGGTAAAACCTTCATTCTAAAATCTTACGTACCACAAGGGTGAACTATAAAACTCTTGTGGGGATCATACAGAGGTTTACACATCGAGGGCTTGGTACATCGTAGGTGTATTTTTGGTGATGGATCCTTGGCATAGATGTATGGATGGCTCTCAGGTATAGAGCAGTGTCATGGATCACCTGGTGATTATCCCCATTGTCATTCATTGGGGCAAAATTGTGACTTTTCCATGGAGAACTAGCAAAAATAATGAATACCCTAATTATTTTTGAGGATGATGGCACCGGCAAAAAACCTACATGGATTTTCTACTATGCACATAAGGTCGTGTATCCTATTCACTTAAATGGTAGGTAGATTGAGCATAGACTTAATATGGATGTCAGCCTGAAGCTTAGCATGTGAATTTAGCCTCGTCCTTTATATTCATTCATTGACTAAATAATCCCACACCCCGGTATAAATGTCAGATTGCTGTAAAACTCCCCCTGCTGTTCTGTTTTAGGCAGATATGTAAATGATTACAGGTCTGGTCTGATCAGACGATGGGTCTCACCGCAAAAAGGCATAAAAGTGTTGTCCCTACTTCTTTATAAAAAGACTCTGAGGCTACGTTTGGGTAGTGTACTTCTTGATAACAGATTGTTGACTACTAGATAAGTCTATATGACAGACTTTTTGGCCAGTTAACAGATTTTGAGAGGGGAAACATTGCTGGAATTAGAAAAAAAGCCTGGTGATTTTGCTAGGATTCTCTTGTTTGAGTATCATGGGCTGTTTTTTCTGGAACGGAGGGCAGATGGGTAGTGTGAACAACAAGGGCCATCTACTTCCAAATACTCTCTACCCACATCCCAGACTTCATATCTGCAGATGAGAAGAAGAAACTCTACACGCTACTGGGAGAAGAGGAGTCCACTGTGGAGATCACTGCCCAATATGTGTCCAGCTGTCACCAACTGAGGGGAAGATGAGACCCCAAAGACTATTAAACCCCCTTATCACCCCACCTAATCAGCCACCCTGTGCCCACCCATACCCACATATCCTAAACAAGAACAACGAGAACCAAAATTTACAGACATCTGTAATGCCTTACTGCCCGGCCAACTCTTATCCAGCCCTTGATACCCACATTATGATATTACACAAGGAGAGAAAAGACCCTAAAAAATGTGAGAATCATCATCCCATCTCTTTATTGGTGGTGAACAAAATCTCTCACAGCAAGATTGGTAGAAAACCCGGAGGTTCGGGGAGCGCACTCTGGTCAGGAAAGTCAGACTTGCTGGAGGAGTACGTACACTTTATTGGAAAGCACAAATGATTGGTCTAGCGAGAGGATTTTGAATGCTTTTATGCACCTTAGAAGAGTGCGATAGTGGGGTTTCGAATATCTAAATAGGCCTTCTCTTTATCGTTTAGAACCCCTATACTATGAGTTCTCCGGATAAGATTACTGTATTCAATCAGATGGGATTTGGAGGGATCTATAGGGAGCGGGGAGTAGTATTTCTGGTCTAATAGGATTCGATTGGCCTCACCTAAATAGGTCTCCCGATCCTTGATAACAGTGGAATCTGAAAGGGGTGCCCCTGAGTGGGAGCTACCATCTGGTATTATTTCAGGAATTTGGCTAGTGGGAAGCGGAGTACCGCAAACAGTATAGAGAGAATCCTCTAACTCTACTACAGTGGATGTATTGCTTGATGTGGATATCACAGATTACTGAACATGTGGATTTGACTAATCCATTTAGAATGGTGAGATTAGAGTTTAATATTTTGGAAGTGGAATGGGTCCCCACCTGGGTGGGGGTGGGGCCCGTCTGGTTTTTACAGGAAGAGGTCCCGTTGGGCCCACATTGGACCTTGATAGAATCAGCCAGTGATTGTGAACTAGGCTGATTTCTGTTTCTGTAATGGATGTTTCCTATTTTCTTTTGATTTTTGGAATGAGTTGTCAGACTGAGTTTAGAATTACTATTGATCTTATTACTCTCGTTAATATTTTTTTCTTGTCTCCAGATTAAAATTGGAATTCTGATAAGTGAAAACTAGATCTCACAGAGGGGGAATCTAGTTTCCTGTTTTTATTGCGAGGAGATGCTGGAGGCTTGGGACGTTTTTCGGGCTGGTTGGTCCAAAATTTGATATTATGAGCTTTAAAGTTGTTTCTATCCTTTTCAAGTTTTTTGGTTTTGTATTCCAGAATCTCCCTTTCAATGTTGAGGGATCTGGTGCAAAGTACCCTATTCATTTTAATAAAATTGGGATGTTGGATATGTTTCTGAATGTTGATAGTGAGATCCATGATTTGAGAATCAAGATCTTTAGCTAGAGACGATCAATAAGACCCTTGCTACAGTGTAATAGGAAAGAATCCCACTCTTCTGTGAAAAGTGTATCATTAGGAAAGGGTGGCTCTATTTTAAGTCATAGACCCCTAGGTATTATACCTTCCTGTAAGTAAAGTAACAGGAATTGATGATCTTGGGAGTGTCTGGTTTCATCAATCAAGAGATTTTCAATTTCCCAAAAGAGTGAACTGAGATTATCTCGTGAGATGTGTCCCGCATCACCAACCGGTGTATGGTTTCGGTGTTGTTTAGTGGGATTTTGCTGCCTCCTCCACCTGAGTAATTGCTACATGCTTTTTGTGTGGTTGTGACTCATCACAACCATCCCAAATGAGAGGCCAACTTGGCACCCTTACTTCCTTCACTCATCCACCCAAAACAGTTTTGTGCCCACCTGGCAGGGCCAGGACAATGTTCATAGGCTGATTCACCTTATCAAACCTGCCAAGCAGAGGAAGATGGCGAGAAAGCCTTCAATAGGGTCAGGTGGCCTTACTAGCAAGCCACATTCCAAAAGTCAGTTTGCCAAATGTTTTCCCACGCATGCGCAACACAGGTGGATCGTCACACAAAGCAGCGCTGAGAGAAGAGCGCATGCCTGAAGAATCAGGAAAGAAGGAGGGACCGTCCCCCCAGGAAGATGCCTGTAAGAAAGGAAGATAGGTAAGTGTATAATGGGGTCGGGGGTTGGGCTGAGTAGGTAGGGAATGGCTAGTAGAGGGTGGGATTAGCTAGAGAGATGGGGGGAGTGAGGTGAGAGGGGTGAGTGTGGAAGTTACATAGCAAGAAGCTGAACCTCATATACAAATGCAGAAGATACCTGGAGCTCTCAGAGACACACAGAATTCAGGAAAGAACGACCTGATGCAAACAACGGAGTAGACCGGAATGGACCCAATAGAAGCAGTGCTAGTTCTATTGGGTCCATTCCTGTGTACTCCGCTGTTTGGACCAGGTCCTTCTTTGCTGAATTCATGACGTCTTGTGCTAATGGATAAGTCTAGTGGCTGTCATCATCTTACCATTTATTGGTTATATGTCTTCTGTGTTATGTCAGTCCAGGTAGCTGCTACGGGGCTAAGGGATAGCAGTAGGGAATCTCGCCCTGC
This sequence comes from Leptodactylus fuscus, assembly GCF_031893055.1. Classification (NCBI taxonomy): domain Eukaryota; kingdom Metazoa; phylum Chordata; class Amphibia; order Anura; family Leptodactylidae; genus Leptodactylus; species Leptodactylus fuscus. Next base: position 275,994,283 of record NC_134266.1, on the reverse strand, counting down.
ACTACTCCCACTAGCTATCCCGGTCCCTGCCTCACGGGTGTGGGTCGGCTGTACTCAGGCTAAGCCTGACCCCGACAGCTCCTCTCTCACTGATTCCGTAGGCCTAGAGGGAAGTGGGAGAAGGAATGCCCTATAAGACCTCTAGGGACTGGAGACTAAAGGGGGTCACCCCTAACGAACAAGTGAAGCTGCTACTGACAGGGACTGACAAGGGTGTGCGCTGACTAACAACACAAGCAGCACACAGGAAAAATGTGGGAAAGGATTCCCCCAAACCAATATGGGAAGGAACCATACACTAGGAAACAAACACAGGGAAACTGAGTAGAAATCAAAGGATAAGGCAATTCACTCACACAGTCAATTATACACAGAGGGAGGATTGGTGAACACAGAAGGGAAAACACAAACCAACTCGTTCACCCAAACCTCCCAAAAACCAACCACGGAACTTCCTCTATCCCAGAACACCACCTACTCCTCCTGCTAAGGCCTAGCACTGTAAAAGCGACACTCAGCACAGAACCATGGGAGGCATGGGTTTAAATACAGAGTAGAGACCACTCCTCCCAGGTGCAAATGGGAGGACAGACTAATTAACCAGGAAATCAAGCTGCCTACCAACAGTGCGTGCATGCAAGTCAGAAGGTGTGCACCAATACGACAGGACATCCCCGCAGCGCCAGGATGCCACCCCAGACACTGCGCAGCCAAAAACTCCCCAGGTAAGAAAAATAGAAATTAAAGAACCTAAATACTCCTAACAGGATCCTCCCCTCAAGGAGAAGACTCCGGATTCTCTAGGAGCATCCTTCTTCGGGATAGTGAGATTGTACAACCTTGTCTTGGGTAACACTGCATTTGGTATAAATTTAATTGAGCAATCATAGGTGCGATGTGGTGGTAATGTCTTGGCTGCCCTTTCCTCAAAGACCTCCCTGAACTCACATATTTCTTGAGGCAAATTGTCTATAGACAAAGACATAACGGATATGGGCAGACATCGACCATTACACCCCTGCCCCCAAGAAACTACTGACTCGGTCTCCCAGTTGATAATAGGGTTATGCTGCTTCAGCCAGGGCCACCCCAAAACTACTTGTGCTGGTAACTTAGACAACAAGAACAAGTCAATCTCTTCCCTGTGGCCACCTACAACAAACTCCAGACCCTCCACCTGTTTGGAGATGACAGCTTGCTGTAGAGGGGTCTTATCAATAGCCCACACCGGTATCTGAGACTCCAAGACCAAAGGACTCACCCTTAATTGCTCACAAAACTCTGAGTCAATAAGGTTGACTGCCGAACCACAATCAACCAAAATCCGGCACTTCTGCCCATTTACCCATCCTTCAAGGGTCAACCCGGCAGTCTGAGTACAGGAAATATGCACACCTCCCTCCTTAGTAGGTTTTCTCCCTTTACCCTCAATAGACCTGGGGTTATTACTCTCCTTGGTGAACCATTCTCTGTAGGGGCATACCCTTGCTACATGTCCCATCCCTCCACACACAAAACAGCGTACTGTGCGGGACCCTTCACTCTTGGGTCTAGCACTTCGCACAGTGGCCCCAATCTGCATGGGTTGGTCCCCCGGGTCCTCTCTAAAAACAGAGAATTGAGGAGGGCTAAGCCCCCCAGGACTCTTGTCTCCACGCTCCCGGAGGCGCCGTCCAACTCTAATTGCCAGCTGCATGGCCTCATCTAGATCTCCCGGAACAGGGTGAGAAACTAGATGGTCTTTAACCTGGTCCGAGAGCCCTGTCTCAAACTGACTAAGTAGAGCGGGGTCATTCCAATGTACTTCTGCTGCCCACCTACGAAACTCTGTGCAATATTTCTCTATAGCGTGATCCCCTTGCACCACACGTCGTAGGTTATACTCAGCCGTGCGTACCCTGTCTGGGTCGTCATACAGTAACCCCATTGTGGAGAAAAACGCCTCTACAGTTAGTAAGCAAGCTGAGTCGGCTGGTAACGAATGTGCCCAGATGAGGGGATCCTCTCTCAATAAAGTAATAATAATCCCAACTCTCTGTACCTCAGAACCGGAGGAAAACGGCCGTAGCCGGAAATACAAAAGACAGTCCTTTTGAAATCGGAAAAAATCTGACCTCTTACCTCGGAAGGGTTCAGGTAAGCTGACTTTTGGTTCCAGAGGCCGACCCACAGGGGCGCTACTCACCTGCCTCTGTATGCCCTCCACCTGAGAGGCTGTGTGTTGAGCCAACTGCTGTACTTGAGATACGCCAGAAGCTTGGATGGCATCCATTCGTAGCTTGATCCCCTCCATCTCAGTGGAGATCTGCTGCACCGCCTGGTACAACTGTTTCAGGTCCGTCATAATGCAAACGAACCTTTTTTTTTTTTTTTTTTTTTTTTTACCGGCTGAGTGTACTGTTATGTCAGTCCAGGTAGCTGCAATGGGGCTAAGGGATAGCAGTAGGGAATCTCGCCCTGCACTACTCCCACTAGCTATCCCGGTCCCTGCCTCACGGGTGTGGGTCGGCTGTACTCAGGCTAAGCCTGACCCCGACAGCTCCTCTCTCACTGATACCGTAGGCCTAGAGGGAAGTGGGAGAAGGAATGCCCTATAAGATCTCTAGGGACTGGAGACTAAAGGGGGTCACCCCTAACGAACAAGTGAAGCTGCTACTGACAGGGACTGACAAGGGTGTGCGCTGACTAACAACACAAGCAGTACACAGGAAAAATGTGGGAAAGGATTCCCCCAAACCAATATGGGAAGGAACCTTACACTAGGAAACAAACACAGGGAAACTGAGTAGAAATCAAAGGATAAGGCAATTCACACACACAGTCAATTATACACAGAGGTAGGATTAGTGAACACAGAAGGGAAAACACACAAACCAACTCGTTCACCCAAACCTCCCAAAAATCAACCATGGAACTTCCTCTATCCCAGAACACCACCTACTCCTCCTGCTAAGGCCTAGCTTTGTAAAAGCGACACTCAGCACAGAACCATGGGAGGCATGGGTTTAAATACAGAGTAGAGACCACTCCTCCCAGGTGCAAATGGGAGGACAGACTAATCAACCAGGAGATAAAGCTGCCTACCATCAGTGCGCACGTGCAAGTCAGAAGGTGTGCACCAATACCCACGACAGGACAACCCCGCAGCGCCAGGATGCCACCCCAGACACTGCGCAGCCAAAAACTCCCCAGGTAAGAAAAATAGAAATTAAAGAACCTAAATACTCCTAACATTCTGTAGGTGTTGTGTCTCCATCACTACCCCAAAACGTGAGCAACCTATTGTTACTTACAACTATCTGTTTTTGATGAACGATAATAAACATGGTGTTGCTCGGTACTTTCTATGTTTTTTTGTAGAGACACACAGTATACGGGTGCATTTATTAACCCATTAATAGCACTAATAGACATTTAAAACAAAAACATTTTTTGCCTGGAAAACCCCTTTAGGGCCCCTTCACACGGAGTTTACGCTCCGTGCTGCTGCGCTCATTCTGTTCATTTTACACGTGTAAAAAATACACGTGTAAAATGTAGTAGCCATTGAGTTCAATGGCAAGTTCGTATAATGCGTGTCTTTTTGTGCAGCGTCTACGCTTGCGCAAAAAGACAAAAGAACCCTTTGGGGCCCAGCCACCTACCCAGATTAGTCAAAGTGGGATTCCAGCCCAACAGAGACCTTCCATCTAGAGTTCTGCAAGTACCTCCTCCATGTTCATCGCAGCACCTTCAACATGGGATGCCGGGCAGAGCTAGGCAGACTCCCCCTATGGCTCATCAGGCAGAAGAGGACGCTATCATTCTGGACACACATACAGGGCAGAAACCCCGACTCTTACTGTCAGGGTCGAATTCGACAGCACGGGTCAAACAGTCAGATCCAAATTAATATTAGCATGTGTGCACAGTTGCTTTAAGAAATGAATCAGACTCCATCTGTTTCAGAACTTTAACTCTCATGCTATCGCCTCCATAGCACTGAACTGTGTTTATTTCACGTCACACATAGTTATACAGGAAAGGAAAAGAAAGGGTTAATGCATAACATAACATGAAATTCTTCTGACGTCCCAGAACTGCACACTTCTGATTGGCTCTTGATCTTGACGCATAGAGGTTGTAGTCTTGGTTACAATCTAAGGAATTCAGCAAACCATGGGAGTCGGCGCCATCTTAGATACACTCTTTGTTCCAAAGCTGATCTCTTTAGTAGCAAGGAAAAATTAGTATTTGTAACACACAACGTGTATAATATAAAAGTATAAAAATATTGATTCCTGATCTCAGATCTGACATTACCACCACCAAGCCTGGCTAAGCCACAGAGCTCTGAGCAAACCCGATGTCCCCAACCAAGCATCAGCCATCTGCCAAGCCAAAACCCTCAACATGCCCTGAATAAGGCTCAAATAAAAGGGACCATGAGAGCGACAAAGAGCGGTACATCGAGGAATGAAGAAGTGCAATATATAACTCCAAGAAACTCAGTCACTGCAAAGGGACTACACCATGGCCACCTACCTAGAAAAAAATACCCCACCCACCAACATAGACAGATCCTGAGCCACTACAGACTGAGCGCCCATAGCCTGGAGATGGAGATGGGACGACACAGGCAGACGTACAAGCCACGGGAGAACAGACTGTGCCAACAGTGTGACCAGGGGGCCCTAGAAGACAAGGCACACTTCCTGCTACACTGCACCAAATACTCAGCTGTGAGGGCCATCTACTTCCAAAGACACTCTGCCACCAACTAAGGGGAAGATGAGACCCCAAAGACTATTATACTCCAAATCACCCCCCCCCCCATACCCACCATTCTTCCCCCCCAACCCCAATTCTTTCACACCACTTGACTTGCTTTGGCAATGCCACATATCTATTCGGATGTGCCAATAAAGCTTCTTTGATTCTTAATTCTATTGTGTTAGCATTTTATTATCTGGAGTTTTCTCTATTGAGTGAAAGCTCAACGTCAGTCAACTCTCTTCTCTCCTCACGTGCCTCTAGACTTTTTACCATACTTGATTCATCCCAAATGAGTAGAAATCAATTGGTTTGAGTCTAGCTTCTCTGAATATCCAATCAGAGATCTCTTTCAAGGTAGTCATAGGATGACCCTTGACCTCCGTATGCAGCATACAGGCCTTTCCCTACCGAACTTTTTGCATGCAGAAGTTTTTTCTAAAACTTGGGGGAGTTATGCTCTCCTCGACCTTGATGTCTCCAAGCCCCACATGGGTAGAATAGCAGCTTTTATTACCCAAATTCACTCCCAAAATGAGTTCTAAGTTCTATACCTACATCTCTTCACTTTATTTAGCTAGTTACCTCTCTAACTAGGAAGCCAACCTTGGGGAGAATTTATCGCAGCCCGAAACTCCCACTATTCTTAGACACCATGGTTTTTCCAAATGTGAACAAATTAAAGAAAACTCCTACAAACTACTGTCAGGTGGTATAAAACCCCTGTATGGCTGCATACAATTGATGCTACTGTTTCGGATGGGTGCTGGACATGTGGGTTGGAGAGAACCTCCCTGGCACTCTTCTCATGGCATTACCCTAAGATGGCTTACTGGAAACTTCTAGAGGAAATCAGTAAAGTGTGTTTGTTTAGAGAATCCCAGACTCTCAGTGTTATTCTACTATGGAAACCTCACCCCTCTTTTAGCCCTAATAAATCCAACTTTACCACATTCCTCCTTACAGCGGCATACCCTCTCATCCCTACTTACTGGAAACCACCTGAAGTACCTACAATTAACCATTGGAGAGCTAAGGTCTCAGATATTTGCTGCTTGGTGGAGCTAGCTTATTGGGACCTATATCTCAAGATATCGTGTCCCCAGAAATTTTATATAAATTCTCTCCTAACCAGTGTTGACATATGACTCCAAGCATTACTTAGAGGGATTTGGCTACATGACTTCCTCTATCTTCTGGCTTACATCACTGAGGTTCCTCTATCCCTACTGAAGAGGTACGCTGGGGCTCAAACCTTGACATTCCTTTATAGTCCTAAAATAATTGTTCACATTCATATATTAGAGGGCAATTTCTTATTAATCTGGTGTTTCTTTGTATATGTTGATGTGCTGATGCCTAGAATTCCTAAGTTATTCCCCATGAGCCCCCACCACCTCTTCCCCCTCTCCTTCTATTTTTCTTCATTAAGCTTAATGAAGACTAATTAGTTCTTCTTAAGTCACTTGCAATCCTTAAGAGAATAAACCATCTGAGGAAGGCTTCTCTGTATATAAAGGTGTAAAGGAAGAGCCCGACGTCCGGTATTGGATCAGACTTCAACAAACCATCACCCTGGCACATTTCCTTATTATAACATTATTACAATATACAGTCAAGCCCAAGGATGGAGAACATATCTACAAGTGGAAGCACATTTGTGTTCCTAGGACTCTTGGAGATGGAAAGATACCGAATCCCATATTCTTTCCTAGTCCTTGGTCTGTACATTGTAACCACAATGATGTGCTGTCTTATTATCTACGTTGTTTGGGTTGAGGAAAATCTCCATGAACCCATGTATATCTTAATTTGTAATCTTCTACTCAATGGTATCTTTGGAAGCACGGCTATCTTCCCTCAGTTAATTATTGTTTTATTTTTGGGATCCTCCACCATATCATTCCCCAGATGTCTCACTCAAGCCTTTTGTACTCAAAGCTTCAATGGATTGGAAGTTTTCACATTTTCCGCCATGGCTTTTGACCGATATTTAGCAGTGGGGAACCCTCTGAGATATTTTTCCCTCATGACAAATTTGATGGCTTTGAGATGTATCTATTTGATGTGGGTTATTATGTTCCTATTCATAATGAGTACAGTGGTAATGACGGCCAACCTCCAGTTTTGTGGGGTGAATATAAATAATGTCTTCTGTGACAATATGTCTCTGGTCAGACTGGCTTGTGGGGACTCTTCATTGAATAACTTCTTTGGACTTGTCGGAACTTTGCTCTTTATTTTACTCACTCTAGTAATTATTGTCTACTGTTACATAAGGACACTGTTAATTTGTCTGAAGACTTCCAGGTCAACATCCCTTAAGGCCGTTCACACCTTGGTCACCCAAATCATCACGTTTTCCATTTGTATGACTACGTTACTTTTTGTCTTTCTAAGATACAGGCTGAGTGGTGGGAATATTTCTGTCACTGCTCACGTCCTACTTTCCATCGCTGGTGTGGTGACGTCCATCATTGTTAATCCCCTTGTCTATGGGATAAGGACAGAAGCTTTAAAGTTAAAAGTCATCCATAATTTACAGAAAATGTTTTCTTAAAGCCCCTGTATTCAGAGAGAACATTGGCGGGGGAAGAGAGTTTTGTGAATCTAAAATGTATTTTGTAGTTGGTAATTTTTGGAATGGTAAAAACATTTTTGTATAAAAATTGGGCTTTGACATGTTTTATTGGGGTTAATATTTTTCTAGTAAGGGAAAGTACAAAAAGTGTCATCTCATCGATAATATCTAATGTGCAAATATATCAGTAATAGGGTTGAGCGATCGGGATTGGAAAACATCAAATTCCGATCAGCAATCGAGTAAATTTCACGATCGCAATTGGAATTCCGATCTCGAGCTTTCCCAGCGGGATCGAGGTCAGAGGTTATCTCATGATCTGCTCAACCCTAATAGTGACTTTTCCCATAGAGAAGCATTGAGTAGGGTTGAGCGATCGGGACCAGAAAAGATCGGATTCCAATCGTCGATCGAGAAAATTGCGATCGGCTGGAAAATGATCGTAAATCGGATTTTAAAATCGATCCTGAAATCTCAAGATCGGCTCAACCATAGTCAGTAACTCTCTAGAATGAAATTTGGCCAAAGAGTTACCAATTTGTAATTTTATTTATATTGCCTTTTTTTTTTTTTTTTTTTTACATTCGTACCATTTTTTGAGAACATCAACGTCAACTTAAAGTGTTGAGATGATATCGTACATAAAAAGTTTTACTTGCCATATAGTAGGCAACACAACTGCTATGGGGGACTCGCTCAAGAAGGAAAGGGTTCAGACAAGGTTGGCTAAGTTCACATGTCAAGGATTTGGAAAATCTAAGTGAATCCCCTTTTACTAAGGAATCCATGGCAGAAATCTATGGCTGCCATGGACGTGTGCAACAAATTTTATTGCAGGCTATAACTTTAGAAAAAAATTCTTAAAAAGTGCAAAGTTAATCCAAATATAATGGAAAGTTAAGTGGGTGAAATTTCATTTTATTGTATTCATAGTTTGCTTTATGTACATCATGACTCCATGATGTTATGGACATTATATAGTAGATGTAGAGTACATTTGGAAGCCCAGATAATTGCAAGACTGAAATCTATTGATACTTGGAAAAGCATTTTCTGCTCACATAGCAGAAGTTTGGTGGAGTAAGTGTAGGAGAGGATAGCAGCATAGAGGTGCAGGGAAATGAGGCAGTTAGTTGGGCAAAACATAGTGTATGACACTGTCAGGGCTCCTAGGAACCTATCTATAATACATAGTGTATGACACTGTCAGGGCTTCTAGGAACCTATCTATAATACATAGTGTATGACACTGTCAGGGCTCCTAGGAACCTATCTATAATACATAGTGTATGACACTGTCAGGGCTCCTAGGAACCTATCTATAATACATAGTGTATAGTAGAGGTCAACTTACCTTGTATTATTCTTATGGTTCTTTCCATGCACAGAAAAAGAAGATTCCTCCTTGAAAGCAATGTCCTGGCTAGATATTAGAGGTGTAACTGTGACACCATAGACCTTGACATCTTACCATGGCGTGCAGCCTTAGTACCATCAGAGACTGGAGACTATGATCAATAATTACTCACAAAATCTTTTTCCTAATCTTTAGTTCTGTCAGGATGATCTACCTTATCCTTGGCACTTACAATTGGTTTACCTGAGTTGCTATATGGGTGAACTCCCCCTTCTTACTTTGGAACTGTAGCTATTTTGTTTTTGCTACAAGTAGAAGAGACCTGGGATTAGAGTATTTAGGAATTCAAGGCTGCAGACATCCTTCATTCTAAGGAGATGGTCATGGGGAGGGGGGTTATCGTCTTCCAGCTCTTGCCAATAAGTGTCTTTGCAACTGAACATACTGTAGGTAAAGAAAGAGCCGAGACTGTTTTGTTTGCCTAGGTGTCTGGGAGGGAGGTTCAAAAGGTAAGTGAGCAGGTCCAAAGGAACCCCATTATAAAGAGGGCGTCTGTCAAGGCTGTAACCTCCCTCCAGAAATACAGGACTAATGTGCATTCCCCAAAAAATATGATGTAGAGCTCCCATTGCATTATGACAGTACCAACACTCTGAGGAAATTAATAGGTTTAGAAAGTGAAGGAGGACAGAGACGTGGTACCGGAGCATGAGAAGTTTATACTGGATTTCATTAAAGGTCACACACATAGAGGAAGTCAAAGCACGGAACCACTCAATCTGCCATTGCCCCAAGGAGATCGGTCTACCCACGGCTTCCTCCCACTTAGACATATATTGATTGGTAGAGGATGATCATCCATTTGGGCAAGAGAGTATCTGATAAATGAAGGAAATAAGGTCCTTAATACATGCACCAGCACAGCAAATCTTCTCAAATAAGGTGGGAAGGGAAACTACCAGGGAGCCATGTAGGGAACAAACAAATGGCTAATGAAGCCATTTCATTGTCAAGAAATTTAAGGCAGAGGTGAGGTAGTCAAAGGATCTGAGCTCCAATGTAGAAAGGTCAACTATGTCTGCAATTCTGAACAAGTCTACTCCCAACCACTCACTGACCATAGTAGTTGACAATCTGTCGGGGAGGAGAGGATTGAACAGTAAAGAAACCATCAAGGAACGACTAGATGCCAAGGGGAACAGTTGATGGCAGACAGACAAAATAGTCCTGGTAAATCAGACGGGACATAGTAAGGGGGGAGATGACCCACAACAAAGCATTGAGGTCTAGCAAGGCAATAAGGTGGTAGTTAGAACAGTCTTGGAGGTTCCTACCCAGCTTAGAGACCAGAGTGATGTGTGAATGTAACATGGAGGAGAAGATCGGGGAACCCAAGAGACACTAATTAAACAGGCCCAAAAAGTGGCCCAATAGTTCGCCCTGGAAGGTTTAGTAATAGAGATATGTAAAGCCATCAGACCCAGAGGCCTTTCCGTTTGGGAGCTCCTTCAGTACTCTCTCCAATTCCTCAGCAGTGACAGGAGCGTTAAGACAGCCAAAAAGGTAGTTGGCTAATTGGAAGTGTCTATTGCTGGATGCTCAGGGGGGGCGAGTTATACAGTTTGGAATAGTAAATGTGGAAAGTCAACACAATGGCCTCTGGGTGGTATTGTAAATGCCTGGAAGAGTCACACACAGTATGAGATGTAGAGGCCTTGTGGTGGTCCCTTGTTACCTTTGTCATAGTAGCGTTGGTAAGTGTATAAGAGAAGGTGTGGTACAGGATGGGTTTCCAAATCTCAGACATCATCTTGGGCCATCACCAATTGGTGAAGGAATCCTCAGGGAGCGGCAGAGAGGGTGGCAATATCTGATTCTACAAGTAAATTAAGTGCAGGAGCACTTCCAATGATGTGATCAATATGTGTGTGAGTGTTATGGGGGTAAGAAAAAATGTGTAGTGTTTCCCTCCAGGTGAGACCTCCGTGAGGAAGACACCGAGGAACGTAGTTGACATCTCTTAAGTCCACTGTTGTTGCCACACTGGGGTAGCAGCACAGAAGGAGATGACAGTTCCTAGTCAGTCTATTCAGGAGCTGAGATCTTCAGCAGGTTACAGATGGAGGGTAAATCTGAGTAGGCATACAGTGTGGCTGAGCGACCTGCTTCATGTGCAGTGAGGATGAATGGAAAGCCCCAACAACAAGGAATTTGGTGGTCCAGTAATAGCTGGAGCAGAGGGCGGAGGTGACGCCATTTTTGAAGGGTGGGCAGGAAAAGGTTTTGATATAGTTGCAGTTCAGCTCCATCAAAGTCAAAGTCTTTAAGCCTCTGGGGTCAAGTCATAATGGCCTCTTTAAGGGAAAAATCATGGACACAGCAGATGACATCTCACAGAGTATAGGAAGAGTCTTTAGGGCAGAGGGCGCGATGGGCCCTATCCAATTTGATTTTGTGTGATGGAAGCTCCTAGAGAATGGTATTAAAAATAGCTTCAAGTGTAATGTGAAGATCCTAGTTGTGGTTGTTGGTGTGATGTTGCACCTGCCACTAAAGTCAATGTCCTCTATATGGTTCTGAATGTCCATTAGGGCTAGAGACTGAGCAACAGTTGTATCATGGAGGTGTGTACCATAGGCTCTAGTGTGGTCATAGTCATCCTCTAAAGTTTCAACTCTGGCAGCTATGGAGTGCAGGTTTTTTTATACTGCAGAAATCTCTGCTCGACAAGTTACTTCAAAGAGAAGATATTTGAAACTTTGCTTTGTGGGCAATTGAGAGAGCAAATTCGACCATTGTAGTGAAACTTGGAGAAAGCCTGAGGCAGAGTCCTAAGAGGTTAGTACAGAGAGTGAGGAAAGTAGGTCTACGTGAAGAACAGGGGGTGTCTGTGCCAGGGAGACACATAAATCAGAGTCCTCTGAGCCACCATCCTCCATAGGGTCCACGGAGGGATAGTAGGGATCAACAGAGGATAGCGCCATTGTGGAGGGGAACCTTGGCATCAGGAGGAGGCTGGGAGTAGTCCGGGAGGAGCAGCAGGAGGGTCAGGGTTAACCTTCGTAGCAGTAGAGATAGAAGTTCCGGTCATGGGGGTGGGGGGCTAGATCAAATGGTGATGCTGTTCCAGCCACTAAAATAGTTGGCAGTTCTCAGGCAGAGAAGCTAATGAGATGGATTGAGACTGAACTGGAGAGAGGAGGTCGGGCGATCCCCGTAAGAAGCGACAGTGCCAGAGGAAGAATGCTGTGGAGAGCCGGTAGCAGACACAGAAGGCCCTGACTGGTCTGAAAATGACCTCGGCCACATGGAGGCCTAGTCTGGAAAAGAACCTTACTTGGTCAAATAGCTATCCGGAGTCACCCTGGGCCACCAATCAGATGTTACTAGGGTACCCGGAGGTATCTTTTTCTGGGGTCGCTTGCCTAGTAGGGGTGAAAGGAGGGCAGAAAGGTCCACAAGGAGCAGTTCAGTGATGGAGCGGTAGAGGAACACGTTTTACTCCATGAAAGTTGAGGCCACCCCCTACGTCACATGTACTTAATATTAACATTAACATTAGTCTATTCTATGTGTTTTTAAGGGTTGGGAGTGATAGGGAAATCAATACGTTCATATATATTCCCTATATGTGTATACACTCTGTCAATAACTTAAGATTGTAACATGCATCTCCAGGTCAGCTTGACACATATTCCATATTAATCAGAATATTTGCAGACATAATGCCGCACCCCATAATAAACAGAGTAATAAAGTGGCTGGAATAAAGTGATAAGATGGTTATTAAAATAGACTTTGTTATGCCACGCGGTAAGGTGACTAAAACATACACTATGTAATACGCACTGAGTTAACCTCATCATCAGATGTCAGAACAGTTAGAATATTCATGATTAGGGGCGGGATATTCTTGTAATACTCATGTATAGAAATTGCTGAATCCTAACGGGTAATGATTACTCAATGACACACCCATATACGCCTACCAAGTTAATGATTACTCTATAATACACCCTGTATGTACGCCCACTTCTTTGGGTATAAGAAGAGATGATTTGTTCAATAAAGTATGCTTTAGCCCAGATTCAACTTGTTTCTGTGTCATTGCATCACTGACGCTCCGAAGTGTGACGTAATTTGGAATCCATCCAATATACCTATTGGTCTGACTTGAGGACCACCTTGACAGGAGAAATGGGGTTAAGGCTTTGTGTGGGAGGAGGTTCTGGGTTTTTATTTATTTTTTTGTATTAGTAAAAAAAATAACAGATGAAACCTACAATACAAAGTATTTCTTTCCCCCCCCCCCGTCAGCATTCTTCATGAAGACTAATTAGTTCTTCTGGAGTCACTCAGAATCCTTAGGAGATTAAACCCTCTGAGTAAGACTTCGCTGTGTAACAGGTATAAAGGAAGAGCCTGACGTCCAGCGCTGGATCAGATACACAAAATGAGATTGTCTTGTCCTTGCACCATCTTGACATTATTACAATATAAATCATAGCCAAGGATGGAGAACATTTCTATGGTTGGAAGTTCTTTTGTGTTTGTAGGACTCTTGGAGATGGAAAGATACCGAATCCCATATTCTATCATAGCCCTTGGTCTGTACATTGTAACCACCTTGATGTGTTGTCTCATTATCTACGTTGTTTGGATTGAGGAAAGTCTCCATGAGCCCATGTACATCTTCATTTCTAACCTTCTTCTCAATGGTGTCTTTGGAAGCACGGCTATCTTCCCTCTGTTCGTTTTTGGTTTGTTATTGAGATTCTCAACCATATCATTACCTGGATGTCTCATTCAAACTGTTTGTGTGCACAGCTTTTGTGGTATGGAAATTTGTACCTTTACTGCCATGGCTTATGACCGATATTTAGCAGTGGGGAACCCTCTGAGATACCCTTCCCTCATGACAAATGTGAAGGCCTTGACATGTGTCTATGTAATATGGGTTTTTAACTTAATATCTATCACAATCCCAGTGATAATGACGGCCACCCTCCAGTTTTGTGGGGTGAACATTAAGAATATCTTCTGTGACAATATGTCTCTGGTCAGACTGGCTTGTGGGGACACTACAGTGAATAACATCTTTGGACTTGTTGTAACGTCGGCCATTATTTTCACTGCTCTAATAATTATTGTCTATTGTTACATAAGGACATTGTTAATTTGTCTAAAGATTTCCAGGTCAGCGTCCCTTAAGGCCGTCCACACCTTGGTCACCCACATCATCACTTTTTGCATTTTTATGACTACGACACTTTTTGTCTTTCTAAGATACAGGTTCAGTAGTGGGAATATTTCCGTCACTGGTCACATGCTGCTTTCCATTGCAGGACTTCTTACGACCTTCATTGTTAATCCCATTGTCTATGGGATAAGAACAGAAGCTTTGAAAATGAAATTGATCCATAATTTACAGAAAATAGATATAATCAAAATGAGCCCTGTGACCAAAAACATCCTAAAGCCCTTGTACTCGGAGAGGATGTTGCCAGGACTATGAGAACTTTGTGAATCTATAACTTATTTTGAAACTGGTAATTTTTTGAAGGTTGGAAATATTTGGATGTGAAGACATTGTATCTGGGCTATGGGGTTTAGTATTGTGGCTAATAACTTGCTAGTAAAGGGACGTGTGAAATAGTGATGGGTCTCCCATAATATCTAATGTACTAACTATCAGGAACTTTCCAAAATTGTATTGGGCCAAAATATTGAATTTTATTTTTTACTTGTTTCTCTTGTTTTTATTTTCTTTTGTACCATTACTTGTCAATGTTTATCTAAATTAAAAAAAAAAAAAAAAAAGATTTTGCGGTAAAACTTTCATTACAAAATCTTACGTACCACAAGGGGGAACTACAAGACTCTTGTGGGGATCATACTGAGGGTTACACATCGAAGCCTTGGTATATCGTAGGTGTACTTTTGGTGATGGATCCTTGGCATAGATGTATGGATGACTTTCAGGTATAGGGCAGTGTCATGGATCACCATGGTGTTTAGCCCCATTGTCATTCCTTGGGGAAAAATTGTGGTTTTTCCATGGAGAATTAGTAAAAGTAATGAATACCCTAATGATGATGGGGCCGACAAAAACCTACATGGATGTTCTACTATGCACATAAGGCCATGGAATATCCTATTCACTTGAATGGTAGGTAGATTGAGCGTAGTCTGCTAGGACTTGTTTGAGTATCATGGGATTGTTTTTCTGGAACGGAGGGCAGATTGGTAGTGGGAGCAACGAGGGTCATCTACTTCCAAAGACTCTCTGCCCACATCCCAGACTTCACATCTGCAGATGAGAAGAGGAAACTCTACACGCTACTGGGAGAAGAGGAGTCCACTGTGGAGATCACTGCCCAATACGTGTCCACCTGCCACCAAATGAGGGGGAGATGAGACCCCAAGGACTATTAAACCCCCTCATCACCCCACCTAATCACCCAACTTATACCCACCCATACCTACATATCCTAAACAAGAACGATGAGACCCCAAAGACTACCATACCCCAAACCACACACTCCATGTCCACCCTCCTCACCCATCCCCAACCATTCTTTGCTTTGGCAATACCAATTGTGTTTTCGTTATGCCAATATAGCCCTTTTGTTATTGTTGTTGGGAACCTTCCAGTCCACACTCCTGGTCCACTACAGGTTTTTTTCCCAGGTGTACACAGCTGAGGCTTCCTCATGGCCATTACTGAGGTAGGAAGCCTGGTAAAAGGAGGGCTGACAGTTTTGCAGCCAGTGTGTGAGATGAAGCTCCTGGGACAGCTTGTAACGGTTTGCTGCTACATTTGCTGAGGTGTGTCTCGACCTACACTACGTTAACTAAGGTATGCCAAGTGTATAGCTAGAGCCAGACAGGCTTAGGGTTTTTTTTTTTTTTGCTTTTGTTTGCTCAGTGTTTTTTTTTTTTTTTATAAAACACTACTGGATTTTAAACCCATTGCCTATCTGAACTGTGTCATGGCTGTTCCCCAACCGTGTGAGCTGGACTCCCTTAGGGTGCATTCACAAGACGTAACGCCAGACTTGTAAAAATACTCATTCACTGCCGTACACGCGAGCGCTGTGGACGGCTCCTGAACATTTCCCATTTACTTCAATGGGAGTGCCCGTAACGCCGGCGTTACAAGCGCTCCCATTGAAGTGAATGGGAAGTGTTCGGGAGCTGTCCACAGCGCTCACGTGTACGGCAGTGAATGAGTATTTTTACAAGTTCGGCATTACGTCGTGTGAATACAGTGTATATCAGTGATGTGTGTGTCAGTGATGTGTGTGTATGTGTGTCAATGATGAGTGTGATGTGTCAGTGATGTGTATATGTGTTAGTGATGTGTGTGTCAGTGATGTTTGTGTCAGTGATGTGTCATTCAGTGATGTGTGTGTGTCAGTGATGTGCGTGTGTGTGTGTGTCAGTCAGTGATGTGTGTGTGTGTTAGGATTGTGCAGAGACTGCGGCCATGATATGGGTGTCGCTGTTTGTTCCTCTGCACAATCCAGGGTTGCAAGGGTTAACCTGCCTTGCAACAGCTGGGCTTGGTCGACTGGTTGATTGACATGTGTGTTGACCAATGGACGCTCGGATTGGGCAGCTGGGCTATCTGCTGGAGACCGCCCCTTGCCTATATAAGGGGGCTGGTCTTGACGCCCGGGTGCGTGCGTGCGTGCGAACAAGAATTGCACTAGCTAGTAATTTACCCCTGAGGTAGCAATGCCACTGTTAGTCAGGCAGCATGCTGCCTTGTATGTGTGTGGTGTAACTCAGTAGGGTCAGCTAGCAATTCTTCTCAGACAGGGTGACTGGGAGTGGGCTTGGCAGTAGTTGCCTGGGTGGTTGGGTGGAACAACTACACACAGGGTTTACTTGGTCTCTGGCTAGTCCTGGAGTTCAGGCTAGCCAGTTTGTTTATTTGTGCGGCTGCTCTGACTGCACAGGACTCTGTGATTGGTAACAGAGCAAACCTGGTTGTTTACTTTAGCTGGCAGTGACATCAACTGTCAGACACTGTTCACACCAGGTTTTTAGCAGTCACTAGCCCAGAGGGCTCCGCAGGGTTTTTCAGTTGTTTTTTTTTTTTTAATAAACCCTGCTGACCATAACAGTGTGTCAGTGATGTGTGTGTGTGTCAGTCAGTGATGTGTGTGTGTGTGTCAGTGATGTGTGTGTCAGTCAGTGATGTGTATGTCAGTGATGTGTGTTACTCTGTTGCATTCTGTATCATCATTAACTGTATCAGTCCTATGTGTGTACAAGACCAATTAGACAATTTTCACATCGAACATACTCTTCTTCTTTGTCTTTGGTGTAATTTGGAAATATTTTTTATTTCTCAAAAGCCAAAATCTAATGACGTTATGTAACCTAACAATCCTAACTCTGCTGTTCCCTAAAATGTGATAAATAAAATTTGTGATTGCTCATTATTAGAGATGAGCGAACACTGTTCGGATCAGCTGATCCGAACAGCACGCACCCATAGAAATGAATGGAAGCACCTGTGACGCCGGCCGCCGGCAGAGTCAGCGTCACAGGTGCTTCCATTCATTTCTATGAGAGCGTGCTGTTCGGATCGGCTGATCCGAACAGTGTTCGCTCATCTCTACTCATTATCTGTTATATTTTCTCCCAGCATCGTAACTAAGAACTCATTGGCCCTCATGACCAGAGAACCCTGAAAACTTGGTAACAATAACATGTGTGTGGCACAAAAGCTTCTATCAAACCTGTGTAATATGTAACTAATGTTATTGGAGAGGCCCCCAAACAGCATAGCGTCCCCCACATAGAGTAACATGCTCCTTCCACTGCAAAGCATGCGCTGATGAATGATGCCACCACGCTTCCGTCAGGACAAAGGTACAATCTTTTGACAGTGTAAGCCACAGTCCCATGGCCTACACTGACAGTTTGTAAGTGAATGTGCATTTGCACATACACCTAAAAGAAGCGCTCTCTCGCCAGGGGATCTGAGGATCGAGGAGACTGGCTGGGCCGATGGCGAGCCTGCCCACAGAGAGGGCTCTGAGTGCCTCCTCTGACACACATGCCATAGGTTTGCCACCAGAGGCCTGAAGACAGCGGAGAGTCGCACCTAATCCTAGGAGAGGTGAGTAACATTGTTTTTTATATGGGCTCACTTCTCATGATCTCCAATCATTATACTCTGGGGTCTGAAGAGACTCGTGAGTATAAAAATTGTAGTATTTGTTGGGATTCACCCAACAAATTCTCTTGCCGAGGGCTTGCACCCTTACTTACCAATCACATGGATGCCTCTGCTTCCCATTCTTCCCTCCAACAACATCATATGGGATGCACAGGGCCCCCCGGAGGGTAGAAGGGAAAGTGGAGGAAGGAGTGAGTAGAAATGGGGATCGGTAAGTAAATAGGGCCCGTTACCTGCTAAGGTTACTCCAGCAGGTAACGGCCTATTTTTTAAAAAAGCAGCAAAGACCTTCCAGGCCTCCTATGTCTCAGGTCTTATAGCAGCTGACCTGGTACTTATGCCACTGCTTCCTGGTATTTACCAGGGGTCAATGGTATACTAAATCTTTCCATGGTTAAGGGGATATTGTCACTCCTTAGGGAGAGACCACCATATAGGTGTGTGGAGACTTATTAAGCCTTTAGCACTCCACTTCGCAAAGGACAATGGGAAGAATATGCAAATCTGTCTTCCATGATGTAATCAGGAAATCAGCTGCTGCCTCAGTGTTGCAAACCTGGTTTGCAACACTGAGGCAGCAGCTGACTTCCTGATTACATCATGGAAGACAGATTTGCATATTTTTCCCATAAATCTTTCCATGGCAGACAACCCAAAGGTCCAAATAGGTAGCAGAAGTGCATATTATATCAGAAACAGGCACAGGCAATAGATAAGCATCTAAGCAGAAGGACCTGTGTCCAAACAGTAGTACAGGAAGAGGGAGATGCATCCAAACAAAAATCCCGCCAGAAGGACATGTGTCCAAAAGGCTACTTGTACATGAATATAGACAAAAATTAGAGTATTTCTGTAATCAGCAGTAAATGATTTTTTTTTACAGCATAATAGTATCCATAGCCAGCAATAGAATGGTGCCACATCATTGAGGTCTATAGGAAATTTTCCTAGGCCTGCTCTGTACAGGTATAGGGAGGAGATAAGCTATGACATCTTCTAAATGTATTATATTATTGTCCCTATGTCCTAGTGGCCTCCTTGCTTGCAACTATTCTATTGTTCATCATAGAAGCAATCTATTTCCCCCTCCGTACTCTGGTGCGTGCCTAAGAAAGTCTTGGTAAAAAATATGCAAATCTATTCTCCAGGATGTAATTAGGAGAACAGTGCACTCTATATGCTGCCCTCTAGGGGCAGCCCCCTTAACATCATGCATGACTCAGTTAATAAGCCTACTGATATGATGCAGGGTTTATTGCCAAATTAGTATTTCTATTCCAAAAGAAATTGATTCCCAGCTATGGACAGCGCTGTTTCGGTCTTTTGGACCTTGTCAGCATAGCGCAGGGATACTAATTTGGCCGAGTGAAGTCTTGGCTTATAATTATTAATAATAATAATAATAATAATAATAATTATTATTATTATTATATGAGACAAGTTTCTTGCACAGAGCCCAGAAATAGGTTCTTCTAGAGTTGCGCCTTAGATGGGCCGATGTTATTTGTAGAGGGGGCACAAACCTGTCACTAGACAATATTCCTATACTCTAGTTACCACAAGTCCTGTCACATATGGATCTGACAATGGGAAATGGTCTTATCTCTGGCTACATAGGTCACATTGAGTATGTGCATAGTTGTATTACTGGTCAGTCCCCTGTTCTGATAGCCATAGTGGTGAATATGTTACTCCTGAGGAATGGTGGATTGTGGAGTCTGAATGCAATGTGGACAGCCAGTGGACAATCTTCTGAAGGAAATGGAATCACAGACAATTTTTGTGCAGTCATGGACATGCAGGAGCGCTTTGTAATGGACCCAACAATACAGCCCCGTGACAGCTGGGGGGGGGGGGGGGAGGCCAAACCAGTCTTCAAGAACACATAATGCAGACTGTAGACTCCAAGGAAATTTTCCATCGACACAACTATTTTGAAGAGAGAACATGGGGCCCTTACTGCTAACAATTGTTGGAGCACAAACGGAGATGACACACATCACAAATCTTCGGAATGTTGAGGACAATATGCTCAATCAATCAATCCTTGGAGGATCTGATCGAGAAATAACCAATGACAGGATGTCTTACTGATATAGTGAAATATTCTGTTACCTGATCTCTTGAAGGTCATACAAGAGGCAGAGGCATGTGGGAAACTTCCAGACTCAATGGGAGAGGTGGTGCCAAGACCTTCAACAATGTTGACTGGAAGTTCCAATGGGAGGTCAGGACTACAGTCATGGCCAAAAGTTTTGAGAATGATACAAATATTAATTTTTACAAAGTCTACTGCTTCAGTTTTCCTAATGGCAATTTGCATATACTCCAGAATGTTATAAAGAGTGATCAGCTTAACAGCAATTACTTGCAAAGTCAATATTTGCCTAGAAAATGAACTTTATCCCCCAAAACACATTTCAACATCATTGCAGCCCTGCCTTAAAAGGACCAGCTAACATCGTTTCAGTGATTGCTCCATTAACACAGGTGTGGGTGTTGATGAGGACAGGGCTGGAGATCAATCTGTCATGATTAAGTAAGAATGACACCACTGGACACTTTAAAAGGAGGCTGGTGCTTGGCATCATTGTTTCTCTTCTGTTAACCATGGTTATCTCTAAAGAAACACATGCAGTCATCATTGCACTGCACAAAAATGGCCTAACAGGGAAGAGTATCGCAGCTAGAAAGATTGCACCTCAGTCAACAATCTATCGCATCATCAAGAACTTCAAGGAGAGAGGTTCTTTTGGTGCCAAAAAGGCTCCAGAGCGCCCAAGAAAGACCAGCAAGCGGCAGGACCATCTCTTAAAAGTGTTTCAGCTGCGGGATCGGGCTAAAAGCAGTGCAGAGCTTGCTCAGGAATGGCAGCAGGCAGGTTGTGAGTGCATCTGCACGCACTGTATGGCGGAGACTCTTGGAGCAAGGCCTGGTCTCAAGGAGGGCAGCAAAGAAGCCACTTCTCTCCAGAAAAAACATCAGGGACAGACTGATATTCTGCAAAAGGTACAGGGAGTGGACTGCTGAGGACTGGGGGAAAGTCATTTTCTCTGATGAATCCCCTTTTCGATTGTTTGGGACATCTGGATAACAGCTTATTGGGAGAAGACGAGGTGAGCGCTACCACCAGTCTTGTCTCATGCCAACTGTAAAGCATCCTGAAACCATTCATGTGTGGGGTTGCTTCTCAGCCAAGGGAATCGGCTCTCTCACAGTCTTACCTAAAAACACAGCCATGAATAAAGAATGGGACCAGAATGTCCTCCAAGATCAACTTCTCCCAACCGTCCAAGAGCAGTTTGGCCACCAACAATGCCTTTTCCAGCACGATGGAGCACCTTGCCATAAAGCAAAGGGGAGAACTAAATGGCTCAGGGAACAAAACATAGAGATTTTGGGTCCATGGCCTGGAAACTCCCCAGATCTTAATCCCATTGAGAACTTGTGGTCAATCATCAAGAGACGGGTGGACAAACAAAAACCTACAAATTCTGACAAAATGCAAGCATTGATTGTGCAAGAATGGACGGCTATCAGTCAGGATTTGGTCCAGAAGTTGATTGAGAGCATGCCAGGGAGAATTGCAGAGGTCCTGAAGAAGGGTCAACACCGCAAATATTGCAACGCTGCAGTAACTCCTTCTAACTGTCAATATAAGCTTTTGTTACTCATAATATGATTGCAATTCTATTTCTGTATGTGATAAAAACATCTGACAAACACACAGAAACCAGAGGGAGCAGATCATGTGACAAGAGAAGATTTGTGGCATTCTCAAAACTTTTGGCCATGACTGTAGGATGACATTCAGCCCCCAATATATGACATAGGTTGTTCTGTTATATAGATAGATCCAAGGTGTGAAGCAAATGAGCTGTTATCATATTTTGAACTAAGGTGTGGGACCTGGGTTATCATTGTAACACTAATTTAGAGAGTACCCAGGGGCTATCTCTGTGCAAAACACAAAGATTTATCTCCCATTCCTTTTGATTCATGGGGTGTATAAGACGTCTGAGTAGTTGTATAAGGTAGACCTTCAGGTGGGTTCCCAGTGTCCCATATGTGATACTGATGAAGCAAATCTGCTTCACATGTGGGAGTTTGGCCCACTTGGACCCTTTTGGAATGGGATACTCTTGGGCAAGAGGGTTTATAGTATATCCTTAGCAGCAGGTCCCAAAATATATGAACAGTGACCCTGGAAATATTTTAATAGGTACAGCTAGAATTCACTAGCAGGTATTAGGAGGTATTATTTCTACAGATCTAGAGACCTTGGGTGGACATGCCGAGGCTTACATCAATGCATGTGAAATGATACCTGTCTGATTGTATAGGTTGGATATATAAGGGGATATATAAGGGGCTGGTGACCCATTAGATCTTATACAATATCCATGTATATATGTTTCATATCAGCCCCCTCATATCTTACTTTGTCTACTGATTTTTGTTTGCCTGATATACTTTATATTACATGGTGACAAAACTGCCTAGGATTCATTACAAGGTTATTATATGTGTCCGTCTCTCTGTCAGTTGGGAGGAATGGGGTTAACGCTTTGTATATTGGGAGGGGGTTCTAGGTTTTTATTTTTATTGTATTTGTAGAACAAAAACTTTTAATAAAAAGGCCTAATTAAAAAAAAAAAAAAACTACAGATGAAACCTACAATACAAAGTATTTCATTTTTTCCCCCGTCAGCATTCTTCATGAAGACTAATTAGTTCTTCTGGAGTCACTCGGAATCCTTAGGAGATTAAACCCTCTGAGTAAGACGTCTCTGTGTAACAGGTATAAAGGAAGAGCCTGACGTCCAGCGCTGGATCAGATACACAAAATGAGATTGTCCTCCTGGCCCCATCATGACCTTATTACAATATCAATCATAGCCAAGGATGGAGAACATATCCAAAGCCGGAAGTTCATTTGTGTTTCTAGGACTCTTGGAGATGGAAAGATACCAAATCCCATATTCTCTCATAGCCCTGGGTCTGTACATTGTAACCACCTTGATGTGTTGTCTCATTATCTACGTTATATGGGTAGAGGAAAGTCTCCATGAGCCCATGTACATCTTCATTTCTAATCTTCTTCTCAATGGTGTCTTTGAAAGCACGGCTATCTTCCCTCAGTTCACTTTTGGTTTATTATTGGGATCGTCAACCATATCATTACCCGAATGCCTCACTCAAACTTTTTGTGTGCAAACCTTTATTACTGTGGAAGTTTTCACCTTCACCGCCATGGCTTATGACCGATATTTAGCCGTGGGGAACCCTCTGAGATACTCCTCCCTCATGACCAATATGAAGGCCTTGAACTGCATTTGTGCGATTTGGGTTTTTTCCTTCGTAGGTACCATAATCCCAGTGGTAATGACAGCCAAACTCCAGTTTTGTGGGGTAAACATTAATAATGTCTTCTGTGACAATATGTCTCTGGTCAGACTGGCTTGTGGGGACACTACAGTGAATTACATCTTTGGATTTGTTGAAACGTCGCTCATGATTGCCATCGCTCTAATAATTATTATCTATTGTTACATAAGGACACTGTTAATTTGTCTAAAGATTTCCAGGTCAGCGTCCCATAAGGCCGTCCACACCTTGGTCACCCACATCATCACTTTTTGCCTTTTTATGACTACGTCACTTTATGTCTTTTTAAGATATAGGCTGAGTGTTGCGAAAATTTCCGTCACTGGTCACGTCCTACTTTCCATTGCAGGACTTCTTACGTCCGTCATTGTTAATCCCATTGTCTATGGGATAAGGACAGAGGCGTTAAAAATAAAACTGATCCATAATTTACAGAAAATAGATATGTTCAAAATGTTTTCTGTGACAAAAACATCCTAAAGCCCTTGTACTCGAAGAGGACGTTGCCAGGACTATGAGCGCTTTGTGAATCTATAACTTATTTTGGAACTGGAAATTTTCATGAATGTTAAACATATTTGGATGTGAAGACATTGTATCTGGGCTATGGGGTTTAGTATTGTGGCTAATAACTTGCTAGTAAAGGGAAGTGTGAAATAGTGATGGGTCTCCCATAATATCTAATGGACTAACTATCAGGAACTCTCTAAAATTGTATTGGGCAAAATGTTGCAATTTTTTTTTAGATTTGTTTCTCTTGTTTTTATTTTCTTTTGTGCTATTACTTGTTAATGTTTATCTAAATGAAAGAAAAATAGATGTTGGGGTAAAACTTTAATTCCAAAATCTTACGTACTACAAGGGGGAACTGCAAGACTCTTGTGGGGATCATACCGAGGGTTACACATTGAGGGCTTGGTACATCGTAGGTGTATTTTTGATGATGGATCCTTGGCATAGATGTATGGATGACTCTCAGGTATAGAGCAGTGTCATGGATCACCTGGTGATTAGCCCAATTGTCATTCATTGGGGCAAAATTGTGGCTTTTTCATGGAGAATTAGCAAAAATAATGAATACCCTAATGGGGCCGACAAAAAACCTACATGGATTTTCTACTATGCACATAAGGTCGTAGAATATCCCTTTCACTTGAATGGTAGGTAGACTGAGTGTAGACTTAATGTGGATGTCAGCTCGGGTCACATGACAGGAGCTTAACATGTGAATT
Organism: Leptodactylus fuscus; assembly: GCF_031893055.1. Lineage (NCBI taxonomy): Eukaryota > Metazoa > Chordata > Amphibia > Anura > Leptodactylidae > Leptodactylus > Leptodactylus fuscus. Next base: position 275,969,777 of record NC_134266.1, on the reverse strand, counting down.
TAGCCTTGTCCATTATATACACTCATCGACAAAATAATCCCGCACCCAGGTATAAATCTCAGATTATTGTAAAACTTCTCCTGCTGTTCTGTCTCAGGCAGTGTAAATGATTACAGGTCTTGTCTGATCAGACAATGGGTCTCATCCCAAAAAGGCATAAAAGTGTTTTCCGCACTGCCCTATAAAAAGACTCTCTGAGGCTCTTTTTGGGTAGTGTACCTCTTAGTAACAGATTGTTAACTGCTAGATAACTCTATATGACAAGATTTTACCCAGTTAACAGATTTGAGAGGGGACGCATTATTGTAATTAGAAAAACAGCCTAATGAGTTTTAGGATTTGCATGTTATGTAGGCTATTCTGGACTTAGCTGTTAGGAGGTGGTGGGAGTAGGGGTTACACGAGGGCAAGCATAGATAGAAAACAGACTTTACACTCACCGGCCACTTTATTAGGTACACCTGTCCAACTGCTCGTTAACACTTAATTTCTAATCAGCCAATCACATGGCGGCAACTCAGTGCATTTAGGCATGTAGACATGGTCAAGACAATCTCCTGCAGTTCAAACCAAGCATCAGTATGGGGAAGAAAGGTGATTTGAGTGCCTTTGAACGTGGCATGGTTGTTGGTGCCAGAAGGGCTGGTCTGAGTATTTCAGAAACTGCTGATCTACTGGGATTTTCACGCACAACCATCTCTAGGCTTTACAGAGAATGGTCCGAAAAAGAAAAAACATCCAGTGAGCGGCAGTTCTGTGGGCGGAAATGTGTTGTTGATGCCAGAGGTCAGAGGAGAATGGCCAGACTGGTTTGAGCTGATAGAAAGGCAACAGTGACTCAAATAGCCACCCGTTACAACCAAGGTAGCCAGAAGAGCATCTCTGAACGCCGCACAGTACGTCGAACTTTGAGGCTACAGATGGGCTACAGCAGCAGAAGACCACACCGGGTGCCACTCCTTTCAGCTAAGAACAGGAAACTGAGGCTACAATTTGCACAAGCTCATCGAAATTGGACAATTGAAGATTGGAAAAACGTTGCCTGGTCTGATGAGTCTCGATTTCTGCTGCGACATTCGGATGGTAGGGTCAGAATTTGGCATCAACAACATGAAAGCATGGATCCATCCTGCCTTGTATCGGTAACGGTTCAGGCTGGTGGTGGTGGTGTCATGGTGTGGGGAATATTTTCTTGGCACTCTTTGGGCCCCTTGGTACCAATTGAGCATCGTTGCAACGCCAAAGCCTACCTGAGTATTGTTGCTGACCATGTCCATCCCTTTATGACCACAATGTACCCAACATCTGATGGCTACTTTCAGCAGGATAATGCAATGCCATGTCATAAAGCTGGAATCATCTCAGACTGGTTTCTTGAACATGACAATGAGTTCACTGTACTCCAATGGCCTCCACAGTCACCAGATCTCAATCCAATAGAGGAGCATCTTTGGGATGTGGTGGAACGGGAGATTCGCATCATGGATGTGCAGCCGACAAATCTGCGACTGCAACTGTGTGATGCCATCATGTCAATATGGACCAAAATCTCTGAGGAATGCTTCCAGCACCTTGTTGTATCTATGCCACGAAGAATTGAGGCAGTTCTGAAGGCAAAAGGGGGTCCAACCCGTTACTAGCATGGTGTACCTAATAAAGTGGCCGGTGAGTGTAGATGCCCTGTTTTTTCTGGACTGGAGGGCAGGTTGGTCCACAGCCCTGGTCCACTGCAGGTTTTTTCCTTAGTTCCAGGTGTACACGGCTGAGGCTTCCTTATGGCCATTACTGAGGTAGGAAACATGGTAACAGGAGGGCTGACAGTTTTGCAGCCAACGTGTGAGAGAAAGCTCCTGGGACAGCTTGTAACATTTTGCTGCTACATTTGCTGAGGTGTGTCTCGACCTGCACTAGGATAGTAAGGTGCACCAAGTGTATAGCTAGAGCCAGACAGGCTGAAGAGTTTTTATTTCTCTTGTTTGTTTTTGTTTGCTCAGTGTTTTTTTGTGAATAAAACACTACTGGATTTTAAACAAACTGCCTATCTGAACTGTGTCATGGCTGTTCCCCAACCATGTGAGCTGGACCCCCTTAAGGCTCCGTTCCCACAGAGTAACGCACTGCTCATTCTGACACATAAACACGTATCAATGGCTTAAAAAGCCTCCCATTGATTTCAATGTGTAGTGTGCGTAAGAAGCATCCATTAAAGTCAATAATGTCCCATAGTGGCCCCTGCACACAGTATTATCCCCCATAGTGGCCCCTGCACACAGTATAATGCCCCATAGTGGCCCCTGCACACAGTATTATCCCCCATAGTGGCCCCTGCACACAGTATAATATAACATAGAGGCCCTTCCTCACAGTATAATGTCCCATAGTGGCCCCTGTACACAGTATTATCCCCATAGTGACCCCCTACACACAGTATTATCCCCATAGTGACCCCCTACACACAGTATTATCCCCATAGTGGCCCCTGTACACAGTATTATCCCCATAGTGACCCCCTACACACAGTATTATCCCCATAGTGACCCCCTACACACAGTATTATCCCCATAGTGGCCCCTGCACACAGTATTATGTCCCATAGTGGTCCCTGCACACAGTATTATCCCCCATAGTGGCCCCTGTACACAGTATTATGCCCCATAGTGGCCCCTGTACACAGTATTATGCCCCATAGTGGTCCCTACACACAGTATTATCCCCCATAGTGGCCCCTGCACACAGTATTATCCCCCATAGTGGCCCCTCTACACAGTATTATCCCCCATAGTGGCCCCTGCACACAATATTATCCCCCATAGTGGCCCCTGCACACAGTATTATCCCCCATAGTGGCCCCTGCACACAGTATTATCCCCCATAGTGGCCCCTGAACACAGTAATATGCCCCATAGTGGCCCCTGCACACAGTATTATGCCCCATAGTGGCCCCTGCACACAGTATTATGCCCCATAGTGGCCCCTGCACACAGTATTATGCCCCATAGTGTCCCCTGCATACAGTATTATGCCCATAGTGGCCCCTGCACACAGTATTATGTCCCCATAGTGGCCCCTGCACACAGTATTATGTCCCATAGTGGCCCCTGCACACAGTATAATATAACACAGAGGCCCTTCCTCACAGTATAATGTCCTATAGCAGCCCCTGTACACATTCTAATTTCTCATAGTGACCCCTGTGATGGGGTCTGGATGTTTCAAAGGGCTGCACTTTTGTAGCCAAACGTGGGCAAACACTTGGTAATTATGTGTCACCCAGTATATATATACTGATAGAACAGTTCAGGATACAGACACCTGGTTACACCTATGCAGGTTTTTCAAGTGCAGTTTAGCAAGGTGTCAATTTTGTAAGTTTGCCAAAAAGAGTTCATCTATTACTAATGCATCCAAAACTCATATGTATGACATCAAAGGGTTCACCAATTGTACAACAGAAAATGTGATCTATATGAGCACACGTGATATCTGTGATTTAAGTTATGTGGGATGTTCATCTAGACCTGTGAAGGTCAGACTATCAGAACATCTTCAAAGTGTAGCAATCCCAATGCTAAGGAACGTAAGGGGTAAGGGAGATTTATCCTCTCTTAGTTTCAAAGTTATTGAAAAAGTGGCCAAACCTGCAATAGGGGGCAATGGGGGTCATAAATAAAAGGTAAGAGGTGTTCTGGATTCTAAAACTTATCGCCCGACATCCGTCAGGTCTCAATCGCAGAAACGACTTAGTGTATATCTATTAATTAATTGTCATACACTTTATAACTAGAGATGAGTAAACACTGATCGATTGAATATCAGGCCGTTCGAGGTATTCGTTCCCAATCGAATAACACGCCGCATACGCAGTAAAAATTCATATCCCCTCCCACCTTCCCTGGTGCGTTTTTTGCACCAATAATTGTGCAGAGGAGGTGGGTTTTTTAAAAACCCATTGGCTACCGAAAACATGTGACCTCCCATTTATAAGAACGGCCGCCACCGTATTCGCCATTTTTGCTGTCAGAGATAGGGAGAGAAACATATCTGCTGAGGGCTAGATAGCGATTAGCTTCAGATAGGCAGGCAAGAACAACAACAGCTCTTCTCAGAGCGATACACTGTAGGGACATCAGCCCAGCTTTCCCCGGACGGTGGAAAACAGGGACACACAACAGATACAACGTCAAATATAGCGGAGAAACAGCTTTCATTTCGGGGTGTCCCCTGCAGAATAGCTGGAATACACAGCAGTTAGTTCTTGCTATATACATGCAAACCAGCTTTTCCAGGGGTGTCCCCCCACAATATGGCAGCAATACAGAGAAAATAGTTCCGGCTATATACATGCAAACCAGCTTTTCAGGCAGTGTTTAACCCCAAAACAGGGATACAGAGCAATTAGGTACGGCTATGTCCGCTCAATCCACATATCCACGGTGTGTACCCCCAAAACCTAGGTAGGAGAGACAGACATTCAGTCAGGCTATGTCCGCTCAATCCAGTTTTTCACGGTGTGTTACCCCCAAACCTACCTGGAAGACACATCAATTCAATCAGGCTATATCAGCTCAATCCAATTTTTGATCAATCCAGATCTGCTACCAGGTTACGGCCATTATCACATAGACAAACATGCCTGGGCCCAGGTGCAGTGGGGAAAACCATATTGCCATATCATCCAGAATGGCATCCCTGACCTCGGAGGCAGTGTGCTGTCTGTCCCCCAAGCTGATCAGCTTCAACACAGCCTGCTGATACAGTTAGGGCCAGAAATATTTGGACAGTGACACAATTTTCGCGAGTTGGGCTCTGCATGCCACCACATTGGTTTTGAAATGAAACCTCTACAACAGAATTCAAGTGCAGATTGTAACGTTTAATTTGAAGGGTTGAACAAAAATATCTGATAGAAAATGTAGGAATTGTACACATTTCTTTACAAACACTCCACATTTTAGGAGCTCAAAAGTAATTGGACAAATAAACATAACCCAAACAAAATATTTTTATTTTCAATATTTTGTTGCGAATCCTTTGGAGGCAATCACTGCCTTAAGTCTGGAACCCATAGACATCACCAAACGCTGGGTTTCCTCCTTCTTAATGCTTTGCCAGGCCTTTACAGCCGCAGCCTTCAGGTCTTGCTTGTTTGTGGGTCTTTCCGCCTTAAGTCTGGATTTGAGCAAGTGAAATGCATGCTCAATTGGGTTAAGATCTGGTGATTGACTTGGCCATTGCAGAATGTTCCACTTTTTTGCACTCATGAACTCCTGGGTAGCTTTGGCTGTATGCTTGGGGTCATTGTCCATCTGGACTATGAAGCGCCGTCCGATCAACTTGGCAGAATCTGGGCTGAATCTGGGCTGAAAGTATATCCCGGTACACTTCAGAATTCATCCGGCTACTCTTGTCTGCTGTTATGTCATCAATAAACACAAGTGACCCAGTGCCGCCATTGAAAGCCATGCATGCCCATTCCATCACGTTGCCTCCACCATGTTTTACAGAGGATGTGGTGTGCCTTGGATCATGTGCCGTTCCCTTTCTTCTCCAAACTTTTTTCTTCCCATCATTCTGGTACAGGTTGATCTTTGTCTCATCTGTCCATAGAATACTTTTCCAGAACTGAGCTGGCTTCTTGAGGTGTTTTTCAGCAAATGTAACTCTGGCCTGTCTATTTTTGGAATTGATGAATGGTTTGCATCTAGATGTGAACCCTTTGTATTTACTTTCATGGAGTCTTCTCTTTACTGTTGACTTAGAGACAGATACACCTACTTCACCGAGAGTGTTCTGGACTTCAGTTGATGTTGTGAACGGATTCTTCTTGACCAAAGAAAGTATGCGGCGATCATCCACCACTGTTGTCATCCGTGGACGCCCAGGCCTTTTTGAGTTCCCAAGCTCACCAGTCAATTCCTTTTTTCTTAGAATGTACCCGACTGTTGATTTTGCTACTCCAAGCATGTCTGCTATCTCTCTGATGGATTTTTTCTTTTTTTTCAGCCTCAGGATGTTCTGCTTCACCTCAATTGAGAGTTCCTTTGACCGCATGTTGTCTGGTCACAGCAACAGCTACCAAATGCAAAACCACACACCTGGAATCAACCCCAGACCTTTTAACTACTTTATTGATTACTGGTTTACGAGGGAGACGCCTTCAGAGTTAATTGCAGCCCTTAGAGTCCATTGTCCAATTACTTTTGGTCCCTTGAAAAAGAGGAGGCTATGCATTACAGAGCTATGATTCCTAAACCCTTTCTCCGATTTGGATGTGGAAACTCTCATATTGCAGCTGGGAGTGTGCACTTTCAGCCCATATTATATATATAATTGTATTTCTGAACATGTTTTAGTAAACACCTAAAATAACAAAATTTGTGTCACTGTCCAAATATTTCTGGCCCTAACTGTATCTCCACATGCCAGTATTGCAGCGTTCCAGCTCGTAGCTGGGGTCCACTTAATGGCGGAGGAGGAGGGTGGTGTTTCAGCCCTCCTGCCAGGAATATTGGGTGGGGAGACAAGGCAGGCCGCCACAGTTTGCGACCCGGTCCCAGCCTCAACTACATTCATCCAGTGTGCCGTGATTGAGATGTAGTGTCCCTGGCCGCATGCACTTGTCCACGTGCGTGGAACTTTGTGCAACTTAGCGCAGAACTTAGGGCCCGCCTGATGTTACGGGACACACGCTGGTGCAAGGCTCAACTCACCCTAAGGGCCAAAAACACTGTTGGTGAATTTTGTTCCGTTCCAAAGGACTCTGTGTTTAGATTTGGCTCAGTTGCAGCTCCAGGACAGGCCTTGGAAGACAAGGTCTCCTTTAGTGGCTCCATCTCAGCAGGATGATGATGGTGAAGCTTGGTTAAATCTGGTGTTGGAAGGGAAAGTGGTTTCTGATCTACATGTAAAGTACTGGAGCATGTTGTTTGGACAATTAACACCTGATCAGAACCCTGTAGAGGTAATGTAGAGTCCGATATTAGAGGACCATTACCGCTAGTAGTGGTTGCAGCCAATTCTCCCCCTTTGCGGTCCTCTAAATCAAAGTTACCCCCAAGACTTGATGCCAAAATGTTATCAATTTCCCAATCCAAATCAAGGTCAATGTCTGGGTCCTCAGTCCAATCCACTGCATCAATCCAACACAATGAGAGTGATGGTTCAGGAACCACCGTTTTAGGGGCAAAGAGTTTTAAAGGGCCTAAAACTCTGCAGGTAGCTCAGCTTAAGGGCCTGTAACTTAATTTGGAAGGGCTCATGTTAAGGGCTAGAAAAGTTAATTTTGGAAGGTCTTACCACATCACACACACACACACACACACACACACACACAATGACAGTTCAGGGTGGGTAATGTTGGATTTCCCATTGTCTATTCCATCTGTGGTTGTCATGGGCAATGTGATTTAAAGGGGTGCTTGTTAATGTTTCTTTAGCTTAAATTGGGGTTTGTGTCCATCCATTTGGGGAGTAAAGAAGGTTTCCAGGTATTTTCCCACTTTGATAGAGGTTTTTTGGAATATGTAAAGTGTGTAGTTGTTAGGCTGTGATGTTGGGGTAATAGAGGGTCTTTGGTGTGTTAGATGCCCCCAGACATGCTTCCCCTGCTGTCCCAGTTGCATTGCAGAGGTGTTGCATCATTTCCTGAGGTGTCATAGTGGACTTGGTGACTCTCCTGAGGTGAATGGTGGGATCCGATGGGGTTCGATATTCGTTCGAATAGTCCAATATTGAGATGCTATTCAGAACGAATAACGAACATCAAATATTTTACTGTTCGCTCATCTCTATTTATAACATGTAAATCATACAGGCAGATGTACAGAGTTTCTATCTTGTGTGTTTGCATTTATGTTCTTTTTCCATGATGGCCCTCAGTGGTGTCACTCATTATTGAGCGTGAAATAAGATTTGTCTTTATTATTGTGAGAAGGATCGGGCATGTAGAAATAATCTTTCATATGAATCTTTAACAACCAGGATAAGCATGCGCCATATAATACAATGAGTCAAAGGGAGGCATTTTTGTTAAGGGGAAATATACATATGATCCTGCCAGGAACTTGCCCTTTTTTATTTTTTTTTAGGTGCACATGTATAGTAACTCTTGGTTCATCACTGTCGGCCATCTTTAAGAGGGGCAGATACGTTCACTCTCAAATGAAACAATTGGGTATTATAGTCTTTACTGTTTATAGATATATTCAAGGTTTGTACATCTGCCATATTTGAAATCTTACAGGACTTTTACAAAGATGCCTATACATCTAGGTTGGGCGAAGCAGAACAACAAAGTTGTGTTTTTTCTCTTTTTGGTGCTCCTGTCAACTCAGTGCAACAAAGAGTTAAATTAAATAAGCCTGTGTCCTTGGAGGATCTGATGGAGAAATAACCAATGGTAGGATGTCTTACTAGGGAGAACGTGGAGGTGAAAGCTGTGTCACCTTTCTAAGTTGCTGGTATGTCACATTAACCTGGTGGACCATAAATGACAAATATTGACCTTGACCGTAATTACAACTCCACACATAAGTGCCGCCGTGCACTTTGGCAGACACTGACAGGCTCAAGGACTGGCCCACGTTCTTTTCTACATACTTGTGCCTTCTTGTCAAAGTGATGACGGCTTGGGACTTTCCACCTCAGCTCGGCGCAAGTCATCAGTTTTCTTAAAGGTGCAGAGTCCACCAATTGCAAAGGAGTGACTTCAGCACCAGCAACTTGGACAGGAGCATGTTCAGCTTCAGCACCATTCGATGAGTGCACGCATACTGTTGTCGTTTAGATATAGATTCTCTGATTGACGCAATGACTGACTAGATGGAGGTCTTGACTACCTGAAATGGGGTGTGTTCCACTGAGTGATACAAGTGGTTCCTGTCACAGGCTGGACCCCCACATTGGAGCTTTACCTTCTGCCCACAGATTGAAGATATGGCCATATTCACCTCCCCCGGTGGCTCCCCCTATGTAACTGCTACCACCACTACCTCCGCGAACCCCTGCACCACTGCTTTCAAGGCAGGTAGGCTGCTGCAAAGCGAGTGGTCTACCCCAAGTCCGTTTGGCTTCTGACCTCCCACTGCTTACTCTGCCACTGCCTTATGTTTATGCCCCACCCTCTTCTCCTGATGACGATGAAGACGCTTGACCATCCGGCTCCCAATTGCAATCGGCTACATTGTCATCCACTAATGTCTGCAGGTCACTTGTGTCCTCCTCAACGGTCTCTGAGGCAGGAGTATGACCACTTGCAGCACAGGCTGCCACCTCACTCTCATCGCTACAAGAGGAACTGGCGAATGTCTCCTCCACATCTTGGCTGGGCACTATCTGCTGACTGTCCAGTAGTAGGTCTTCCTTACTATATAGTGGCTCTGAGCCTACACCATGGAGTAATTCCCTAGCTGAGGGAGCAGAAAAGGACAGGCGTAGGTTAAGGACACATGAGGGTACAGAGCCATGCCAACTAAGGGTTGTGTTTGATGTACCCACCAACTCCTGGCTGGAGGTGTCTGATGTGACTTGGGATGAAGCAGATAACTGAGTCATCCAGTCTACAACCGTTGGGTTGTTGGTCAAGACATGACTGCTACTTGACACTGGGAATTCAGGCCTTTGTGAGTGACCCCTGCTGCCAAGGCCCCTTACTCTTCTGTGACCTGTGCCTGCACCAGAAACATTTAGGCCTGTTGCCCTCCCCCATGCGTGGCCTGCTGCTTCTCTGTCTGACATACTGTTAATTAATTCAGGAAATTTTTACAGGGCAAAAAGACCTGTAATTTTAGACTTGGAACAGAACGGTGAATATGCCCCTTGTCTGTTTCCCCACTAATAAACACTTTTAAATAACCATTAGAATAACTGCCAACTGCTTATTGGCTAATAATTCTTGATTTTTGCCACAACTGTATTGAGAAATGACCTGCAAATGTATACACAATTGCTAATGGTCGCCTAATTTCTTTCCCCCCTATTGAACACCTTTAAAAAGACGTGATGGATGAGCTGAGTGCAGGTAATAGTGGATGACAATTCATTGTTCTTGCTGTAAAAGGCTTGTTGTGTTCCACCTTGAACACACAGATATGAGTAATGAGCAGCAGTATAGGGGCAGAGAGCACTGCAATGTGTTTCTTTCTGTTACTGATGCTGCAACCACTCCAAATTCTTCTTTGACTTCCTCCCTATACTTTCCCTTCTCTAGCAATCCTCTATCCCTGAACTTCTATTTGTTTTCTATCACTGTTCCGAGCATCTGCAGATGCCAGTGCCTGTAGTAAGAGCGATGTCAAATTACTGTACCTAAAATTGCCGCTAGTTTTTATAGGGCTGTGACATCACTGGGGAGGCTGGCTGCTGATTAGCTGCACGCTTGGCATTGTGGGTGATCCTGTGTTCCCAGAGTTCAAAATGTGTTTTGATGCATGAAGAAATCCGGATTCTAGGTGAATCCAAGATTTCCTGAAATTCGGATCGAATTCCACTTCCTCAGAATCTATTTTCTCATCCCTAATCTTGTACTATATCCTTGTATATATGTTTCATATTAGCCCCCTCCTCCTCTATACTCTACAGATTTTTGCCTGATATACTTAATATTACATGTCAATAACACTGCCTAGTATTCGTTACAAGGTTATTATATGTCTGTCTCTCTGTGAGTTGTATATTGGGAGGGCGGGGGTTATAGGTTATTATTTTTATTGTATTTGTAAAACATAAACTTTTAATAAAAAGACCTAATTAAAAAAAAAATAACAACAGATGAAACCTACAATACAAAGAATTTATTTCCCCCCCCGTCAGCATTCTTCATGAAGACTAATTAGTTCTTCTGCAGTCACTCAGAATCCTTAGGAGATTAAACCCTCTGAGTAAGACGTCTCTGTGTAACAGGTATAAAGGAAGAGCCTGACGTCCAGCACTGGATCAGATACACAAAATGAGATTGTCCTCCTGGCCCCATCATGACCTTATTACAATATGAATCATAGCCAAGGATGGAGAACATATCCACGGCTGGAAGTTCATTTGTGTTCCTAGGACTCTTGGAGATGGAAAGATACCGAATCCCATATTCTATCATAGTCCTCGGTCTGTACATTGTAACCACCTTGATGTGTTGTCTCTTCATCTACGTTATATGGGTTGAGGAAAGTCTCCATGAGCCCATGTACATCTTCATTTCTAATCTTCTTCTCAATGGTGTCTTTGGAAGCACGGCTATCTTCCCCCAGTTCACTTTTTGTTTATTATTGGGATCGTCAACCATATCATTCCCTGAATGTCTCACTCAAACTTTTTGTGTGCAAACCTTTAGTGCTGTTGAAATTTTCACCTTTACCGCCATGGCTTATGACCGATACTTAGCCGTGGGGAACCCTCTGAGATACTCCTCCCTCATGACCAATGTGAAGGCCTTGAACTGCATTGGTGCGATTTGGGTTTTTTCCTTCATATCTGTTATAATTCCAGTGATATTGACAGCAAAACTCCAGTTTTGTGGGGTAAACATTAATAATGTCTTCTGTGACAATATGTCTCTGGTCAGACTGGCTTGTGGGGACTCTTCGGTCAATTACATCTTTGGATTTGTTGAAACGTTGTTCATCATTTCCATCACGCTAATCATTATCATCTATTGTTACATAAGGACGCTGATCATTTGTCTGAAGACTTCCAGGTCAGCGTCCCTTAAGGCCGTCCACACCTTGGTCACCCACATCATCACTTTTTGCCTTTTTATGACGGCATCACTTTTTGTTTTTCTAAGATACAGGCTGAGTGGTGGGAATATTTCCGTTACTGCTCACATCCTACTTTCCATCACTGGAGTTGTTACTTCTGTCATTGTTAATCCTATTGTCTACGGGATGAGGACAGAAGCTTTACAGTTAAAAGTGATCCAAAATTTACAGAAAATTGAAATATTCAAAAAGTTTCATGAGCCAAAAAATTCCTAAAGCCCCTGTACTCGGAGAGGACATGGCCGGGACTATGAGAGCTTTGTAAATCTATAAATTATTATGGAACTGGTAAAGTGAGGTGTGAAAAAGTGGTGGGTCATCCATTATGTCTAATGTGCAAGATATCGGAACTCTCTAAAATTATACTGGGCCAAAATGTTACTATTTTTTTTATCTTGTTTGTCTCACTTTTATTTTGTACCATTTCTTGTCAGTGTTCATGTACATTTATATTAAAGGTGGGTGAACCTTAAAACATTTGTCTTGTCTAGAGATGAGCAAGTAGTATTTGATCGAGTAGGTATTCGATCGAATACTACGGTATTCGAAATACTCGTACTCGATGGAGTACCACTCGCTATTCGAATGGAAAAATTTGATGCAGAACCAGCGTTGAGCCGACTGCGCATGCCCGTGCTACAAGAAAAGGACCACTTTGACTGTAAGCGGGCATTTTCTTGTAGTGCGGGCATGCGCAGTCGGCTCTGCCCAGGCCCAATGCCTGGCAGAGTGAATTCAGAGCCGGAAGATGCCGCGGGGACGCTGCATGGAGAAGACTTCTCGGAGGATCCAGCCCGACCCTCACTCGTGGACTTGGTAAGTTTAATTTGATCGAACGTTGCCTACCCCTGAAACGAGCATTTTCCCCCCATAGACTATAATAGGGTTCGATATTCAAATTGATTAGTCGAATATTGAGGGGCTACTCGAAACGAATATCGAATATCGAGTATTTAACTACTCGCTCATCTCTAGTCTTGTCAGATGTTCAAATGAAGTCATCCTCCATTTTGGTCCAAAGATTTTTACTCCCTTTCCGTTTTCTCTTTTGGGCCTTGCAGTGTCCGGTGCTTAGTGTCTGTCTAGAACTCTTCTGTGACGTCATATACCCAAGATAACTGCCTGTTATAGGCCCCAGCAGTGGTATGGGCACACCGAGCACTATGACAGGCCTCACTGTTGACCCTAGACTTATGAAGTCACAGAAGACGAGCGATGCAACAATGCATAGAAGAATCCTAAAGTGTTCAGTTACACTAAAAACTGAACAATTTGGAATGTTCAGGTCAAATGTGGTACATTACCACAGAGGGGAACCACACGACTATTGTGGAGATCAAGATACAGAGGTTTACATGTCAAGGGCTTGGTAAATCGTAGGTGTATTTTTATTTGGAGATCCTTGACAGAGATCTATGGATGAATCTGGCACTGTCGTGTGACTGATAACCATCCACAGATTTCCATGGGGAATTATCACAAATATCAGATGCCTTCACTATTGTTATGTATGATGGGGGTCAACAAAAACCTGAACATGAATTTCCCACTGCGCGTGAGGCTGTGGAGACCCCATTCACTTGAAATGTTGGTGGATTAAGCATAGATTAATGTGGATGCCGGTCCAGGTCACACAACAATTGCTCAACAGGTGAATTTAGCCTCGTCCTTTGTACTCATTGATAAAATAATATCATACCCAGAAAGAAATGTCACCTTCATTGCAGTTGTGCCGTAAATGAGAAACCTGGGCTGCTGTGGATAGGAACTATATTGTCTTCAGTGATGAATCCAGGTTCTGTTTTGGATCTGATAGAGTATGGGTAGGAGCATGGAGGCCTTGTGTTCAGCTCTTTAGTCCTGCATTTGCAGTAGGATGACACTCTGCCCGCTTCTGTTGTGATAATCTGGGGAGCCATCGCATATGACAGTCGTCACACCTAGTGATGATATGAGGGACACTAAGAGCTCACAGATATGTGTAGGATGACCTGCCACCACGTGTGTTGCCTTTCATGGCAGGATAGACAGTTCACATTTTTCAGAAGGATAATGCTCACCCACCCACATAAAGGATTTCTCCCCATTGTAACTCTTCCTTGGCCTGACCAATTGCCAGATTTATCATCACCAATCCAGCATTTATAGGAAAAGCTGGGATGCCAGCTTCAACAAACTATCAACAGGGTCCTGGAGCCTCCATTCAATTGTACAATTTTTCCCAATATAATTTTTCTTTTACTCTAATAGTGTAATAACTTCCAAATACACTGATGAGCGAAAGGGTAACAATGTTTTGCACTTGTAACTTTCAGGCATCATATGTCACCATCCACTACAGTTTGGAATGTGAGACAACCATCATGTTATAGACAATCCTCTTGGCTATCCCATACATATATGTGACTATTGACTATTTAGCCTATGATCAGTTCTGCAGATTCTTCTCATTGTTACTGTATTGCTTCTGGTTGTAGAAAAAATGTTCTTGTCTGCTACAAATGACAACCTGATCTCATATTCCCTATAGCTAGGATGTTATTAGGTGGGTTCCCAAGTGAGAGGTCACAGGTTCAAATTGAAGATTAGCCATGAAGATGGGTATGAAAAGGACATCATGTTCCAGCAATATACTGACCCAAGCATATATTGATATAAGTGAAGAGATTAATCTTCATGTATGTCATTGGTGTCATTTGGATATTTTATTTTTTATTCTCAAAAGCCAAAACCCAATGGGATTCTATAACCCAGGGGTCCTCAAACTGCAGCCCGCGGGCCACATGCGGCCCGCCAAGCACTTCTGTGCATTTATAATGAAGCTCCTGGGGAGCTCGGGCCAGGCCATGGAGCACACTTCACTTTACCTATTGGAGAGCACCGCTCCTGATGTCTGTGCGACCTGCTCTGCCTCCGGCCCACTGTTTGAAAAGTTTGAGGACCCCTGCTATAAACCTAACAACATAACCTCTGTGTTAAATAAAATTTGGTATTTCTCATTATCTGTTATAACTGAGTTTCTATCGGCAGCTTTACCAAGACCATCATGACCAAAGCACCATGGCCACCATGAAATCTTGGTAACTAACAACATGTCGGTGGCACAGAAGCTTTTATGAACTCTATGTAATATGTAATATTGGACAGGTTGTGGCCTTTTTGTGCCACCAAATCTGTCTGTGGCTCCCTTGTATTTACCAGAAGGTCTAAGGAAAATACTAAATTAGCCCATAGCAGCCAGCCCAAAGGCCCAAACAGGTAACAGAGGTTCATACTATAATACAAACAGACACAGGTAATACACAGTAATCCAAGCAGAAGTACTGGCAGAAGGACATGCGTCTGAGAAGAAATACAGGCAGAAGGACATGCATCCAAAAGAGATACAGGCAGAAGGATGTGTGTCCGAAAAGAAATAAAGGCAGAAGGATATGCGTCCGAGAAGAAATACAGGCAGAACGTGTGCATCCGAGAAGAAATACAGACAGAAGGATGTGCGTCCAAGAAGAAATACAGACAGAAGGATGTGCGTCCGAGAAGAAATACAGACAGAAGGACGTGCGTCCGAGAAGAAATACAGACAGAAGGATGTGCGTCCGAGAAGAAATACAGGCAGAAGGACGTGCGTCCGAGAAGAAATATAGGCAGAAAGATTTGCCTCTGAGAAAAAATACAGGCAGAAGGACGGACGTGCATCCGAGAAGAAATACAGCCAGAAGGACAGACGTGCATCTGAGAAGAAATACAGCCAGAAGGACAGACGTGCATCTGAGAAGAAATACAGCCAGAAGGACATGCGTCCAAAAAGAAATACAGGCAGAAGGACGTGCGTCCGAGAAAAAATATAGGCAGAAGGACGGACGTGCATCCAAGAAGAAATACAGGCAGTAGGACGTGCCTCCGAGAAGAAATACAGGCAAAAGGACGTGCCTCCAAGAAGAAATACAGGCAGAAGAACATGCGTTCAAACAGGTATCCAATCCCTTCTACCCCACTTTTCTTATTATGGTAATAAAGAACACCTACAGCCAAGCTCTTAATCCCTGCCTTAAGGCGATCTTCTACCCCTGCATCCTTCTCTCAATGGGTTAATAAGATTAATGACATACTACTACTGTTTCCACCATCTAATAGATCTGTCCCTGATATATCCATTGCAGTCTCAGGCCTTACTATAACTCCTAGGCAGTAGGCCCGCTGCCTCGGGGTCATGTTTGACGCAGACCTTTCCTTCACCCCTCATATTGAATCACTCGAACGTTCATGTCACCTCCACCTCAAAAAAATCTCCAGAATACACCCTTTCCTCGCCAGAGATACACTAAAGACACTTATTGTCTCTCTGATTCATTCTCGCCTTGGCTACTGTAACTCCTTACTAATCGGTCGTCCCCTCACTAAACTCTCCCCTCTACAATCTATTCTGAATGCAGCGGCCAGGCTCATCTATCAGGCTAGACGCTACAGCAAGGCCTCCGGTCTGTGCCGGTCACTACATTGGCTGCCTATTCATTATAGAATAAAATATAAAGTTCTCCCCCTCCCCCACAAGGCTCTCCATAATGCTGCACCTCCCTACATTTCCTTCCTCATCTCTGTCTACCGCCCAACCCGTGCTCTCCATTCACTCAATGACCTAACACTTACATCCTCTATTATCAGAACCTCCCCCGCTCGTATACAAGACTTCTCCTGAGCTGCACCACTTCTCTGGAATGCTCTACCCCGGACAATAAGATCAACTCCCAATTTCTACAGTTTCAAGTGTAAATTAAAGACACATCTTTTCAGACAGACTGTTAGGATTGTGCAGTAAGTGCGGCCATGATATGAGTGTCGCTGTCTGTTCCTCTGTACCAGTCTTTCTCAAAGTGGGCGATAACGCCCCCTTGTGGGTGCTGGAGGCCTATAGGGGGCAGTAAAGGGCACAGAGAAGATTGGGGGGCGTTGAAGCGGTTTAGGGGGGCGATGGCTAATTTAAAGGGGTGGTATCATAACAATGATTCTATCTATACTGCTTGTTAATGTGGATTTAAGACTTTTCCTAAATACACTGCTTCAGCAAAACTGCTTTGTTTGTCCACTATCTTACTTTATTCACTTCATTATGGACACTAGCACCTGGCCCCCTGCTCATTGCTGAGGGAGCCACATGATGTAGCTCCCTGCTGTGTGTGTGTGTGTGTGGGGGGGAGCTGAGAGTACGGAGCCAGCCTGTGTCTGCACCACACATACACATCACATACACATCACCTAGCTCCCTGCTGTGAGAGAGAGGGGGGGGTGGGGTGGGGGGTGGAATAAGTGCTGCTTTCTTATATAAAGCAGTCTAAATCCTACTGGGCTAAAGGACCTGGTCTCTCTGTTCACTAGGATAAAGCTTTATTATATAGAGCAGGCTGCTAGTGGGCAGAGGAGCCAGGTCCTTTAGGAAACTCCGTACAAGTTAAATCCAAGTTTACAGGACCTTTTGATGACATCACGGGCCCTTCAGTCATCCCATAGGATCACGCTATGTGGTGGGCGAAGCTACACGCTAATTTGTGGGCGGGGCTAATTGACGCCAGCAAACAGGAAGAAAGAAGATTTTTAGGCAGCTTAGAAGGGCGTGGTCGACTGGTTGATCGACATGTGTGTCGACCAGTGGACGCTGGGATTGGGCAGCTGGGCTATTTGCTGGTGACCCCTTGCCCCTTGCCTATATAAGGGGGCTGGTCTGGACGCCCGGTGCTCTAAGATCAAATTCAAATCCTAACCTGAATTGATGTGTGTGTGGTGCTTGGGTTCCAGCCTGTCTAAACTTAGTGGCCCAAGTTAGAATTATCCCCTGAGTCAGCAATGCCATTTATAGTTGGGCAGCATGCTGCCTTGTGTGTGTGAGTGTGTCAGTCAGTATTCACACTGGCCAGTTGTCAGGCTGTAGCTGCATTGGGGGTTGGGTGGCTGGAAGCACACAGGGTTTGTTGGTCTCTGGCTAGTCCAGGAGTGCTGGCTAGCCAGTTAGTTTATATGTGCGGCCGCTCTGACTGCACAGGGCTCTGTGAATGGTAACAGAGCAAACCTGGTCCTTTTATTTAACTGGCAATGACAGTAACTGTTAGACAGCCTTCACACCAGGTTGTTTAGCAGTCAGTAGCCCAGAGGGCTCCGTAGGGTTTAGTTTTTTTTTTTTTTTTTTTAATAAACCCTGCTGACCATAACACAGACCTATAACAATTCTTAATGTAAACCCTTCCGTACTGTCATTAGAATCTCCAAAATGTAACCCTCCTCTGTCCCCACTCCCACATTTCCCCACATGATATGATGTCATCTCATGCAAACTTTTTGTCCAAGCTCCATCCACATGTTACAGGACACGACTGGTGACGGCTCATAAAGTTTTATGTTTGTGTAATGACAGTCACCTCTATTACAAAATTGTCTGACCTCTGTATAAGCAATACCGCCCCTGCTACCTCTTGTGTCACCCCCTCTACCTCATAGATTGTAAGCTCTTGCGAGCAGGGCCCTCAGTTCCATTGTGTGAAATGACTTTCTTTGTAATGTATCTGTCTGTCTGTATCTGAACCCTACAAATTGTACAACGCTGCGGAATATGTTGGTGCTATAGAAATAAAATTTATTATTATTATTATTATTATTATTATTATTATTTATGACATCTGTAGGATGGAAGAATTAGCACACTGGAAAACCATGTCCAGACTTACATTTCTCAAGACTTGGACCTCGTGGTTACGGATGAAACAGACACTCTTTGAGCAATATCCATGCATATTCACCCTCTCCTCCCACTTGACTCTCTACACTGTAACAACTACAAATCCCACCCCATGTATGAGACCCTGATGGGACTTGGCAGCACTGTAAGTGACCGTCTGCTTCACCTCAAGTGTGAGAAGGAGCTATCGCAGGTCCTTCCTTCCAACCGCGACCAGGCTGTATAATCTACATCAGACCAAGCGAAGACACTCCGCACAGAGAACTAATGATGATGACCATGAAGTCTTCCTCTTTCTTCTTCTGTTCCTTAACTGCTATGGACTCCTAGTATATCTTCTCTTCTCAGCATATGTGTGCCTACGTCTGTAATATATTACTGTGTATTATCCTGTATCTGTATTACTAGGCTGCTGTAACATGCTGAAATTTCCCCACTGTGGGACTATTAAAGGATTATCTTATCTTATCTTATTATCTTATTAACTCAAGCCTACTTCTCAGCCTCCCCCCTCTTATACTTTGGGGGCTATGGAGACCTCAGAGTATAATAATACACCATCATCTGAGAAGAATCGCAACACAGCCCTGATCATTCTAGAATCCTAGAACTGTCTGTGACATCCCGTGTCCACTGATTGGCCTCAGTGATCACATATGGTGGGGACTTCAAACCTGAAGAAAACACCGCAGCAGCAGAACTGGAGCACTCTGGGAGACACTGGAGCAGGGGGAACAGGGGAGGTTTTTTACATTTATTTCCCTTTTCCGGCCTCATATACAAAGGGGTTATTCTGGAAAACCTCTTTAAGGGTCAGAGTGAAAATTGCAAGTTTTAGTAAAATATAAAATCTGAAATTCTTAAAAATATGGTTAACGTAAAAAAATAAAATAAATAGATAATTTGCCTAATTTCTTATATTACGGTCACTATTTCCTTGGCGCCTCCTACCTGCCCCTTTGCTATTCTGTCACTTAATAATAAGTCCATAATGGCCCTCCGAGTGTCTTCTGCCTCTTCCTCGCTTCTCCCTTTCATTGACTTCTGTCCCTGCCGTTGGGTTGTGCCCGTTCACCTCTAACCTCTTGACCTTCTTCCTCCTTCCATGCTGTTTTTGCTAATTATTCATGGAAAATCCGCAGTAAATCCCCTTTTAATCACAATAGGGCAAATCCACATAGTGACCCATAGCTTGGTGATGGTCTATATCTGAGAGTCGGCCATAGATCTCTGCCATGAATTCCCAAGCAAAAGGGGATTCACCTAGAATTTCCAAATCCTTGACACATGAACTTAAAGGGGTTGTCCAGGATAACCATTTTTTTTTAAATATTAGGCCAGGAAAGGTAAAAAAACCCACACTCACCTGTCTCCAGTGCTCTGATGTCTTCCACCACAGTCCGTTCCTGCTGCTCCAGTGTTATCTCCCAGTGATAGTCCAAGCTGCACATGATTGCCTACCTGTTGCGTCCCGTGTCCTTTCCTGAGGCCGCTGATTGGTGGTCATGTGATCCCTAAGGACAACCAATGACTGCCACAGTAAGAAAACACCAGAGCAGCAGGACCGGACCACACTGGGAGACACTGGAGAACCTGGGACAGTCGAATATGTTTTTGTTTTTTTCAACCTTCTTCAGCCAAATATAAAAAAAGAAAAAAAAATTATCCTGGACAATCCCTTTAACTTAAGGTCAACAATGACCGATCCTTCCTCCTCTTTGAGCCCCACAGCAGTTGTATTTGTCCTTTCTATGGTACATAAGACTTTATATTGGAGGTATCAACACACTTTATTTTTTGTTTAGACATGACACAAGTAAAGAGAAATCAGCACCAAAAAACAAATGGTAACTTTTTGTTCCAAATCTCTCCCAGCCCCGGCAATGACCTCTGGGGGATTGGTTATTTTTGCTGAGAAAATATCTTGTACACATCAATTTTCTGTAAATTATAGATCAGTTTTACTTTCAAAGCTTCTGTCCTTATTCCATAGACAATGGGATTAACAATGATGGACGTCAGAACTCCGGCGATGGAAAATAGGACGTGACCAGAGACAGAAACATTCCCACCACTCAGCCTGTATCTTAGAAAGACAAAAAACGAGGCCACCAGAAAGATGGAGAAGGTGATGATGTGGGTGACCAAGGTGTGGACGGCCTTAAGGGACTTTGACCTGGAAGTCTTCAGACAAATGAACAGTGTCCTTATGTAACAATAGACAATAATTATTAGAGCGATGAAAACGAAGAGCAAAGATTCAACAAGTCCAAAAATGTTACTCACCGAAGAGTTCCCACAAGCCAGTCTGACCAGAGACATATTGTCACAGAAGATATTATTAATGTTCACTCCACAAAACTGGAGTTTGGCCGTCAATATGATTGTAACGAGTATAAATAGGAATACAAGAAGCCACATTGTATAAACACATTTCATAGCGGTCATATTTGTGACAAGGGCAGGGTATCTCAGAGGGTTCCCCACTGCTAAATATCGGTCATAGGCCATGGCGGTGAAGGTGAAAATTTCCACACCAGTAAAGCTTTGTGCACAGAAGGCTTGAGTGAAACATTCAGGGAATGATATGGTTGGGGATCCCAATAATAAACCAAAAATAAACCGAGGGAAGATAGCCGTGCTTCCAAAGACACCATTGAGTAGAAGATTAGAAATGAAGATGTACATGGGTTCATGGAGACTTTCCTCAACCCAAACAACGTAGATAATAAGACAACCCATCATTGTGGTTACAATGTACAGACCGAGGGCTATGATAGAATATGGGATTCGGTATCTTTCCATCTCCAAGAGTCCTTGGAATACAAATGAACTTCCAGCCGTGGATATGTTCTCCATCCTTGGGTTTGATTCATATTGTAATAAGGTCATGATGGGAAATGTGCCAGGAGGACAATCGTAGTCTGATACACTACCGTACGTCAGGATCTTCCTTTATACAGCGAAGTCTTACTCAGAGGGTTTAATCTCTTAAGGATTCCGAGCGACTCTCGATGAACTAATTAGTCTTCATGAAGGAGGATGACGGGGGAATAAGGAAAATATTGCATAATACATTTTATATGTTACTGTTTTTAGATTTCTTTCTGCTATTTTGTTGATCTGTAGACGGGGTACATTACATGGACCTCCTTATATTTGGCTTTGGACTACAAATGGGTAAAGGTCACAAGATTTGTTTAATGAATGTCACAAGGATAAACCTCTAGTTTTGGTTGAAATTGGACTTGGGTTCTTATCTGATGTGTTGTTGTTATTATTATTATTATTATTATTATTATTATTATTATTATTATTATTATTATTTGTGGTCTCTTTGGACACCAGTGTATAAGAAGCAAGGGCCCAGTGCAGGCGAGAAAAACTTAAAAAAAAAATGGATATTCAGGTTCACCTCACCTGCTTCATGTGTGTGTTTCGTCATCTTCGAATGTCTTCTGACTTCGTTGTTGATGTTAGCAGCCCTGGGCGCTGAAGTGTAATCACATTGGGTTTACCTACAGCATGTCGATTGCGTCAAAACTTTGTGACATCGGTGTGTCCTGAATGACCATTGAGGTCCAATCATAGTTTCCACGGTTCCCCAAGGTTACTCATGTCACCAGGAGACCATAAGAGGCTCAAAGAGGCTGAAAGAGGACAAAGATGCCTAAACCCCAAAAACATCAGGTTTGGCCGGACACAAAATTTTTTGCAAAATTTGTTTTGAATCTCATGAGGTTTGCCCATATTTAATAGCCTCCTTCTCCTCTCACTTCTCAAAACTCAACTCATTCCCTCAATTTTCGTCCCCCCTCATCTGACTTATCAATCACAGATAAAGGGTCCGCACTTTCAACAGTCTCTTCAACCTGTAGTGTCTCTAGGGCACTCTCCTCGTAGTAAAATGTAATTGTTAGAGTGTATTTTTTATGATTTATTCTGGTTCTTGTCATGTTCCCCATTTTATCTTGGTTTTGTAAGGAATAATCAACGATTACTTTACTGTTCTGCAAAAAGTTGCATTCTTAGAAGGTTAGCTGGTCACCTTAACCAGTCTGAGCGAAGCTGCCCCACTCCATTGGGAGAACTGAGAGAACATTGCCCATTAGTTAGGAAGCCTATGGGCAAAATGTGCCCTGCATCTTATCAATAGTGACTAAAACGGAGGACCAAATCTAGGGGTGGCCTCATATTGGTGAAAATAGACAGAGGACTAGGGAAGGGAATGAAGAGATGACACCACTTCAACATGTGCTTGCAGAGCGCCCAAAGTGTGAATACTGCTTTCTAAAGAAAATTGTGCTTCCGTGTTCCTCGTGATTGGAAGATCTGGCTAAGCAAACTATGTTGTGAGCATCGCTGGTTATACTACCACTGTGTCTTCCTGTGTGCACCCACCTTTAACAGTACCCCAAAACACCAACACTTAGGGAATCTATAGCAGGGGGTGCCCTGGAGGAAATACCTCTAACAACAAACACTCCAGTGTGTGCAGTGGCATAACCAAAGTCTTGTGGGCCCCTGTGCACACTTTTGTCCGGCTCCCCCTACCCCCTCCCTACAGAAAATTTTTGATAGTGACAGTTATGGGGCCCCACGCAGTATAATATGCTCCACAGTGGCCACCACACAGCATTATATACTCCACAGTGGCCCCCACCCACATAGTATAATATAGTCCACAGTGGGCCCCCAAACAGTATAATATGCTCCCAACAGTACACCTATACAGTAATATATCCTCCACAGTGACCAGCACACAGTATAATATGCTCCCCACAGTGTCGCCACTCAGTATTATATGCTCCATAGTGATCCCCACACAGTATTATATGCTCCCTACAGAGGCCACACCCAGTATTATATGCTCTATAGTGGCCGCCACATAGTATTATATGCACCCCACAGTGGCCCACACACAATATTATATGCAATATTATATGCTTCCCACAGTGGCCCTCACTCAGTAATACATGCTCCACAGTGACCCCCACCCAGTATTATATACTCCCAACAACCCCCTCCATTTGGGTGCTATTATTATACTATGGAGTCTCCTCAGACATCAGAGTATAATATGCAGAGGCCCAGGGAAGGTGATTAAAAGTAACAAAAACTTATACTCACCTTTCCTGGGCATCCTCATTCTGTTCTTCTGTCTTCAGCGCCTTGGGCCCTCTTCAGACGTCACTGCTTAGGCCTGTGATTGGACCTCAGCGGTCACATGGGGCAAACTGACATCATTACACCAACGTGCGCCATGTGACCACTAGGACCTAATCACAGACCTCAGTGACATGACAGAAGAGCGCTGGAGAGGATCCTGAGCCAAGGAGAGGTGAGTATAAGTATTTAATATTTTAAGTCACCTCCCCTGAGCTGACATTGATTGGAAAGGTGCCTGGTGAAAAATCTGGTGCTCCGAATCCCAAGGGCCCCTTTGAGGACGGGGGCCCTTGGCAATTACCTACTTTGCCCATCCCCTTTCCAAAATGCCAGCCCTGGTAACAGTGATCATCTCCAATACTGTCCCTTGGGTACCCCACTACTAGGTATAATTCCTCCATTACTGACCTCATGTGGAACCCAACTAGTAATAGCGACCTGGTCTGAGTATTTTGGTTATCATTCTCACATGACCACGAATCTAAGAGGGGCACAGCCCGCTGGAGTCTGAGTGATATGGTTAAGTAGTGACTACTTGGCTAAGGTCAGCATGATAATGGTATGTGGACATGGTGGCACGGGAAATCAATGGGAGGCTTTTTAACCCATTGATTTCAATGTGTAGCACGCTTAAGCCGGCACCCATGGAAGTGAATGGGATATGTTTTGAAGCACTCACACTCTGACACGTGTATACGTGTCAGAATGCACGGCGGGAACGGAGCCTTAGGCCTTGCCTGGAGACAAGGAGGAGTAGAGGCACAGGAACACAAAGGCCGGTCTCACCTGCCGAACTTTGAATATTATTTCTGTACAGGTGATGACGTCCAGGCTCCACATCGGAGAGTCTTCTAGCCAACAGCTGACTGTCACCAGTAAGAAACCTTCATTATATCCAATGCCTGACGAAGGGTTTGTCTAACCTAACGTGTATTTATTGTGACACGAATAAAACTTTAAGAAGCCTTTGGAGTGTAGTTCAACTGTATTACTAATAAAACTTGACTTATTAGGGTGGTGGTCAACCCCTCTGTGATCATGAACCCTCTTACAACTCAAGAACTGAGTGCAGCCTGACCAGATATCCTGACCGACAACTGGAGAAGTCCTCTTCCAGGTGAAGAGAACCAAGGTGGAAAAGTGCCCAGGGATGGAGCCCCTTGGCTGGCCCATGGCACACAGGTTGAGTCCTGCACACCAGAACAAGTAGCAGTGTATGTCATATGAGAGACAGGAAGGGGCCATTGTTGTTAGGCCAACATTTTTGTGGGCCTAGTCACCAGGTTGAGAGGCCTGCTTTGGAGGAGCTAGTGTTTCAAAGTCTCCTGGATCTTACAGGCACAGTGAGGACATATGGCCAGCGTCACCCAATATAGAAACCCAAGGCTGTGGTAACTCATCAATGGAAGAGAAGCAAGGCCTAAAATTGCTCCACTGTCATTGCAGTAGAGTTTACCATTGTTGGGAGTGATAACAGGGTGTCGCCTGGACATGAAAGAAGGTGGAGGTTAAACTCCTTAGTTTGGAAACCTTAGGTAGGTGACTTTAGATGGCCATATAATGTGTCCATGCATAAAACAAGTTAGTAATCCCTGTAATTTACTGACCGCTGTGTTACTGTAACCCAGTGATTGTTGTAAGGGGATCATGTAAGGGGAAGCTGTAGTTATGGCCTGATGTTGTACCATAGGAGGAGTTAGTTTGGTACATCTCATGGTATGACCCATGCAGCTTAGGTTATGTTTGGGTAAAGGCGTGCTGTATAAGGGCAGTGTTCACATCTTTCTGGGGCAGGCAACATGAAATGTTGCTCGCAGAGTCTGTCCAGTTGGAGATGGAGTCAAAGATAAGTCCACAGCAGTCTCCATTGTGGTGCGATCTCAGGTATAGCAGAGTTGACACAGCAGCAGAGCTAGCCGTGCGCTGAGCTCTGCTACACCTGAGATCGCACCACAATGGAGACTGCTGTGGACCGATCTTAGACTCCACTATCTCCGGCAGAACCAGCGTTGGTTGGCCGAATTCTGTACATTGTATGGCATTCGGCCAATCAACACTGGTCAATGCATCCCTATGAAAAAAGTCATCTCCCGCATATCACAAACTGACAGGGATCCCGACCAGATAGAGCCCCAAAGAGCTGGTGAGTGACATCCCCCCTAAATAGAGGTAATCCCTAGCTAACCCTGCCTGTACATCTGCCCCTGTCTCACAGTCACATAGTTCACAGTCTCATATGACCCGGATATTAAATCCACTATTCATATAAATTGGAGGTCACCTGATTTCGGCAACCAATTACTTTTTCCGATTTTTTTTATGCCTCCGTTGTCGTAGTTCCCGTCCCACCTCCCTGCACAGTTATTGGTGCAAAAAAAGTGCCAGGGAAGGTGGGAGGGGATACGAATTTTTAGTGCGTTTGCCTCGTGGTATTCGATTAGAATTGAATATCTCGAGCAGCCTGATATTCCATCGAATACCAATTTGATTGAATGCCGTTCTCTCATCTCTAATGACTATCACAAATTCACTGTAGGGATAGGGTAAGGGATGCCATGACGAAGGTACATGTGTACCGAAACGCGTAGCTCTATTCAACTCTAAAAAGCTCCTTGGTTACTGATTGTAACTATTTTATAAGATGTAAATAAAAGTTAAATTTTACATTGGACGTCTCCTGGATCCTTGGCCGGTGTGAGCGGAACTTTTACATTTTTTGCATGCTGTTCCAACCTACCCTAAGTCCGTATGGTGTTCCTGCTCCTGGAGTGAAGGTTATATTATTATCTATATGGTGAGCTGAAGAAATATTACTTTTTTGTGTGGATAAGGTAAGGGACCCCAGACAAAAGATTGGATTGGGGCCCACAAGACTTTAGTTACATGACTGCACATCTATTATGTATATATAGATAAGACACAGAACCCACCAGTCACAAGAGGAGATATCTCAGTTTATCTGTTCCCTCTCGGCACAGGTCACACATCATGTCAATAGCGCCTACACTAGATCATCGTGTCTATGACCATGGTCCATCTACAGCAGTGGTTCTCAACCTTTCTAATGCCGTGACCCCACAATACAGTTCCTCATGTTGCGGTGACCCCATTCAGTTTGGAATGCGCATCCATAATGGCGTGCGTTCCAGCTGAATAGACAGTAGCGTGGCTTTTCAGCGACTAAAGCCATCAGAAATATGTATTTTCTGATGGCTTTAGGCATATCTTCCAAATTTTGAAGATCAGAAGGAGAGACAAGACGTGCTTCACCCACTTTTATGTTGAGTCCGCCCATTCTCATTCATTTTTCATGTGCTCCCACACAGTATAATCCTCCTACAGTCACCCGTACATTATATGTTCCCCTT
Organism: Leptodactylus fuscus; assembly: GCF_031893055.1. Taxonomy (NCBI): domain Eukaryota; kingdom Metazoa; phylum Chordata; class Amphibia; order Anura; family Leptodactylidae; genus Leptodactylus; species Leptodactylus fuscus. Next base: position 275,942,766 of record NC_134266.1, on the reverse strand, counting down.
CCATCTCTCCCCCAGTTTCATATACACCCTTTCTCTGCCCCCAGTTTCATGTCCCTATCTGTTCCCCAGTTTCATGTCCCCATCTCTTCCCCAGTTTCATGTCCCCCCCATCTCTGTCCCCAGTGTCATGCCGTACCCCCCTTCATCTGCCCACAGTTTCATGTCCCCCCATCTCTTCCCCAGTTTCATGTCCCCCCCATCTCTGCCCAGAGTTTCATGTCCCTCCATCTCTGAGCCAAGTGTTATGCCATCCCCCCCTTCATCTGCCCACAGTTTTATGTCCCTCCATCTCTGTCCCCAGTGTCATGCCATTCCCACCCCCCCATCTGCCCCCAGTTTCATGCCATTCCCACCCCCCATCTGCCCGCAGTTTCATGCCGTTCCCACCCCCCCATCTGCCCCCAGTTTCATGGGTCCCTTCTGTCACTTTCGTGTCTGAGTCCAGACCCAGATTCCGGACTGCAGATTGCACCGCTAAGGAAACAGGGGAAGGAGACTATCCCTGACACTCCGGTGGCTATCTAGGCCCTGCCAATGGGTGGTGGTCAGCTGCCCCCAAGCTAGCCTTGGCCCCGACAACTCCTGGCTCTCTAGCACGAAGACCTAGCCGACAGATAGGACAAGAGCTACAGGAGAGCTAGGGACTGGGGATTCTAAGGTGGTGATCCCTACAGAAATCAAGGTGCAGCTGCAGACAAACAAACAGGATGGGATGTGCTGGACAACGGACACGCAGCACAACACAATACGCAACAAGAGAACGAGGAGAGGGACAGCGGAGAGGTGAGGAAAGGGTAAACACAGGACTGGGGCAAAATAAACTGGAACCCACCTCAAACAACCAGATAGTGCCAGGCAACCAGAAGTGAAGGACAGGGCAGAGTAGAAAGTGTGGAGGGACAAACCAGACTCACACACAAGGCAACACTCAAACTCCTTCCTAGACAGTTGCAGCACAAGCAAAACACTCCTCCTCCCAGGGCCACAAATTTTAGGTTGGGACCACAAAAACCGGCAACTAGTGGAGCTGCCCTCATCCTTATAAAGGCCCCAGAATCCTCCCATAGGTAGATGGCAAATAATAAACACCTGAGGTTCGATTCCTGGAACCTCAAGTATGCTCAGAGGACTGACACCAAATACCAAAACCAATGCTCCAGTGGCAAAGTAACCCACAGGAGCCCGGATCAAATCCCCAACCAACACACACACCAAAATACAAAGAACAAGGTCATGACAGTACCCCCCTTCAACGGGAATCCCCCGGATTCCTGGGCCGAGCCCTATCCGGATATCTCCAGTGGAAGGCAGCCACCAGTCTGGGTGCAGACACCTCCGAAGCCCAAACCCACGAGTTGTCCTCCACACCATACCCTTTCCAGGCAACCAAATACTGAAGGGATCCCCTCAAGTACCGTGAGTCAATGATCTGGGAGATCTCGTACTCTCCATCAATATCAAGAGGTGGTGCCACCACAGATGTATCACCTGAAGAGCTCACCTTCTTAAGCAGGGACACATGAAACACAGAATTGATCTTCCATGAGGGGGGAATGTCCAGTCTGACCGAAACATCATTGATGACCTCAGTCACCGAAAAAGGACCAATAAATTTAGGACCCAATTTTTTAGACGGAATCTTTAGCTTAAGATTCTTAGACAGCAACTACACTTGGTCACCCACCACAAAGTTTACCTTTCTCCTTTTCCTGTCAGCAACCATCTTAGTTCTACGTGAACAGGCTACCAGATTTCTCCTCACCCTGACCCAGACATCCTCCCATAGGTTGATGGCAAATAATAAACACCTGAGGTTTGATTCCTGGAACCTCAAGTATACTCAGAGGACAAACACCAAATACCAAAAGCGTTGGTCCAGTGGCAAAGAAACCCCCAGCAGAACACAGGAGCCCGGATCAAATCCCCAACTGACACACACACCAAAATACAAACAACAAGGTCATGACACCTTCATTATGTTCCACCTTAATGTTTAAAACAAAAAAAAAATACTTATACTCACCTTCCAACACTCCCCCGCTGCTCTCTCCACTCTCTCACTCATATAGTTGTAGGCGCAATGTAACGTCATCACATCACTGGTACACATGCAGAAGTCGCAGCGCAGCATTAAAGCAGGAGCTGTCACAGCCAGCTGTGTGTTCAACTCATCGGCATCCTCCGGGCGCCGATCAGTTGAAACCGGGACATACCTCCCACCGACTGGGATGGTTGGGAGGTATGCTTTAGGCAACCCCTGTGTTTTGGTCGTTCGACCCCCGCCGGGGTCGCGACCCACAGGTTGAGAACCGCTGATCTACAGTAAACAGAAAGTGACAGATTGTTTTAGGTTTAATGGGAACTGTTGGAATTGCAAGAATTTTGGTTTTTTTCTTTTTAAATATAGATCACATTAAAAAGTAATATCAATATCACCAAAAATTCTTAAAAATTCTTTAACCATTGGTCAATTCCCAGCGACACAATTTTATGACCACTTTGCTGCTGGTTGGAAATTTCCGTTGCTCGGAATAGCAAAGCTAGAGAACTAATAGAACCAATGGTGCTGAAGATTTCATGTATTATCTGCAAATTCTAGAGTTGGAAGTCTCTAAACACTGCACAAGGGTTCGGGAGATGTACAGAGTAATCCACTTGATTAGTTGGATGGGATTCTAGGTCATGATTTCCCACCAATGTTGGATCTACTCGGATCCATAATTTCATGAAGCAGTGATATGCATAAAACAATAGTATAATGGTGTCTGTACCTTGTCCTAGTTTTCACCACCACAACCCTAAGGACCTAAGGCTGGAGGACTTGCCATGTCTTTGTCTTCATTTCTATTCCATGAAATTTGAATTCATTTTTCACTTTTTTTTTTTGCAAATAGATGATAGAAAATTACTGCACATGTTCTTACCTCCCACTAAAACACAGAATGGAGCTCAAGGAGTCAGATTACATTCACGCTCATTGACAATGGAGCTTATCCATGTCGTGAATCCTCTGGTAAAAAAAAAACAATAAGAATTTTACAAGTTCTTGAGACGTTGAGCTTAAATTACACAAGTTTTCCACCCCCAAAGGCTTCTAGAACAAATAACCTGTGCGGGGTCTGTGTGTCTGGGACCCCTACATATCACATACGGATGATGGGATCCCTACAGATCACATATGAATGATGGAACCCCTACAGATCACATATGAATGATGGAACCCCTACAGATCACATATGGATGATGGGACACCTACAGATAACATACAGATGATGATGGGACCGCTACAGATCACATACTCATGACCAATCCTGTGGAAAAGTCATCACTACGACAATTCACTTTGTATCAGAAAACCCCATTATGGCCACATCCTTAAGGCCCCACAGCAGTTGTGTAGTGCCCCTCTATGGGACGGAAGACTTTATAGGTTAGGTTTCATCTTAGCACTTTATTCCTTTGCTTATATACACGTAGAAATTGTACAAATGTGAAGAAACATAAGACAAACATGTGTATCGAAAATTGGTATATTTTTGGCCCATCATCTTCATATTTCACACATTAGAACTTCATGGATGAGCCAACATTTACTGGAAATTCATTAGCCACAGTTATACATATCATAGCCCAGACCAAATGTCTAGATAAAAATCATCAGTTCCATAATAGATGATAGATTCACAAAGGTCTCATTGGCCCAACAAAGTCACTGAATACAATTTAGTTCAGTTTAGTTATTTTAGCTAAGAAAACTTTTTGAATGTTTCTATTTTATGCAAATTCTGGATGAGTTTGATCTTTAAGGATTCTGTCCTTATCCCATAGACAATGGGATTAACAATGACGGAAGTAACAACCCCTGTGATGGAAAGTAGAATGTGAACAGTGACGGAAACATTCCCACCACTCAGCCTGTATCTTAAGAAAACAAAAAGGTTTGTAGTCATAAAAATGGAGAAGGTGATGATGTGGGTGACCAAGGTGTGGACGGCCTTAAGGGACGATGACTTGGAAGCCTTTAGACAAATGAACAGTGTCCTTATGTAACAATAGATGATAATTAGTAAAGAACTCAACATGACAACCAACGTTTCAAAGAGCCCAAAGATGTAATTGACTGAAGAGTCCCCACAAGCCAGTCTGACCAGAGACATATTGTCACAGAAGATATTATTAATATTAACCCCACAAAAGCCAAGGTTGGCCGTCAGTATGACCGTAATCATGACGAATATGAAGACAAGAGCCCATATCGCATAGATACCTTTCAAAACCATCATATTGGTCATGAGGGAGAAGTATCTCAGAGGGTTCCCCACGGCTAAGTATCGGTCATAAGCCATGGCGGTAAAGGTTATAATTTCCACTGCAGAAAAGCTGTGCACACAGAAGGTCTGAATGAGGCAAGTGGGAATTGATATAGTTGAAGATCCTGATATTAAACCAAAAATGAACTGAGGGAAGATAGCCGTGCTTCCAAAGACACCATTGAGTAGAAGATTAGAAATGAAGATGTACATGGGCTCATGGAGACTTTCCTCAACCCAAACAACGTAGATAATAAAACAACACATCAAGGTGGTTACAATGTACAGACCCAGGGCTATGATAGAATATGGGATTCGGTATCTTTCCATCTCCAAGAGTCCTAGGAACACAAAAGAACCTTCGGCCATGGAAATGTTCTCCATCCTTGGGCTTGACTCATATTGTAATAAGGTCATGACGGGAAATGTGACAATCTTAGTCTGCTGATCTCTGATCCAGTACCGTACGTCGGGCTACCTTTATATCTGTTCTTACGTTGTACAAGGAGTCTTACTCAGAGGGTTTAATCTCTTAAGGATTCCGAGTGACTCGAGAAGAACTAATTACTCTTCATTAAAAGTATGCTGATGGGGGAGAAAAAGAAATACTTTGTATCTACTGTCTGTGTTATGATTTTTTTTATTTCATATGACATTAAAGGTCAGACTCATTACAAATGCTCTATATTAAGATGGAAAGACATAATACGCAGTGTACAGTGCAGGGAGCAGAAGACCGTACGCCTGCTAATGGTCTCACACACTCCCAGCGATTTGTACAGATTTGTACAGATTGATACAGAGGCCCGTTTGAGATGGTTAGGAGTCCCTGAACATCCCGATCGAGCCCCTGATAAGTGCATTTGGATAGGCTAAATGAAAACTAATGGTCAGGTTCGGGGCCCACCGGGGGGTTCACCGCTCCCCCGGTGGGCCAGTACGACCCTGCTCTGACCTCATCCTCACCTGTCCCCTCTATATATCTCTGACCTCATCCTCTCCTGTCCCCTCCATATATCTCTGACCTCAGGTCAGGTGACATCTGGTCCATCATTGAAGATGGCCGACATCACTGGGGAGTCAGGGAGAGGTAAGTAATAGAGATGAGCGAACACTAAAGTGTCCGAGGTTCGAAATTTGATTCGAACAGCCGCACACTGTTCGACTGTTCAAACGGATTTTGAACCCCATTATAGTCTATGGGGGGCATGCTCATTTCAGGGGTAGGCAACATTCGATAAAATCATACTTACCAAGCCCACAAGTGACAGTCGGGCTGGATTCTGCTTGAAGTCTTCTCCCGGTGCAGGGTCCCCGCATCCTCTTCCGGGTGGAATTCACTCTGCCTAGGCATCCGGCCTAGGCAGAGCCGACTGCGCATGCGCGTGCGGCTCTGCCCAGGCCTGAAGCCTGAGCAGAGCCAACTGCGCATGCGCGTGTATGCGTGTGCATGCCCACGCATGCGCAGTCAGCTCTGCCTAGGCTGGATGCCTAGGCAGAGTGAATTCCACCCGGAAGAAGACGCGGGGACGCAGCGTGGAGAAGACTTTGGAAAGGTAAGAGAAGAACCAGCGTTGATTGGCAGAATGTATAGCATTCTGCCAATCAACGCTGGTTCTGCATCGAACATTAAACTTCGAACAGCTAGTAATGTTTGATCGAGTACGAGTATTTCGAATACCGTAGTATTCGATCGAACACCTACTCGATCGAACGCTACTCGCTCATCTCTAGTAAGTAACAGTGTTTTTTATGTATGTTTCCGACCCTGGGTGTCCGATTATACTCTGGGGTCTTAAAAAGCATCATACTGTGTGCAGGGGCCACTATGGGGCATAATACTGTGTGCAGGGGCCACTATGGGGAACAATACTGTGTGCAGGGGCCAATATGGGACATAATACTGTGTGCAGGGGCCACTGTAGGGGATAATACTGTGTGCAGGGGTCACTATGGGACATAATACTATGTGCAGGGGCCACTATGGGGCATAATACTGTGTGCAGGGGTCATTATGGGGCATAATACTGTGTGCAGGGGCCACTATGGGGAACAATACTGTGTGCAGGGGCCACTATGGGGCATAATACTGTGTGCAGGGGTCATTATGGGGCATAATACTGTGTGCAGGGGCCACTATGGGGAACAATACTGTGTGCAGGGGCCAATATGGGACATAATACTGTGTGCAGGGGCCACTATGGGACATAATACTGTGTGCAGGAATTGCAGGGGGTGAGATGTTGGTCGGGGTCTTTGGGGGGGATGCCCATGTCAAAAGTTTGCCACGGCGCCCCGCCATTCCTCGTTACACCACTGGACTGGAAAAATGAAAAAAGAAAAATGTTATGATATTGTCACATAGATGTTTCCTGGTGCTGTATGACATTCCTAGCTAATGACTTAGTGGGGGCGGCTATACTATATTCATGAAGCGGGTGCTGGTGGGAGTTTTTTTTTCTCTAATTTATATTATAAAAATATTGCAACTGTATCTTTATGTTAATGATGACTAGACTAATTAGGTGTATAGGTCGGCCACCTGCACCACCATACACCCCTATAGTAGGGTTGAGCGATCGGGATCGGAAAAGATCGGATTCTGATCAGCGATCGAGAAAATTTCACGATCGGAATTCCGATCCCGATCTTTTCAGGCGGGATCGAGATCGGAGGTTATTTCCCACAATGCTTGGCTACTGGCCAACCATTGTGGGAAAAGCTTAGCACCCATAGGAATGAATGGAAACGGCCGGCCGCTTAACCCCCTGTGTGCCGGCTGTGTCCATTCATTACTATGGATTTACCACAACCTGCCACTCTTCTGCTTTGTCCCTGTTTTACCGTATACTCAGCTGAATATACGGTAAAACATTGACGAAGCAGAAGAGTGGCAGGCTGCGGTAAATCACTGTGTGCTGCACTACTGTGAGGATGATGAGGCAAGTTCATGAGTAGATGGATACTACTGTACATTGACTTGTCTATCGACTAGAGTCAATGTACAGTAGTATCTATCTACCCTGTTTCCCCGAAAATAAGACAGTGTCTTATATAAGATGTTTGTATTAAAGAGATGCTATGTCTTATTTTCAGGGGATGTCTTATTTTATTTTTGTGTGATGCTGCCACCACTGCGCTACACTGAGATGTGCTTGCTGTGCAAAGACTGTATGAAGAAAAACATTGCAGCCGGCTGAACACTGTGTGTGGTGCTCCAAGTGCACAGGAAAGCCAGCTGCTGCCACTGCTGTGATGCCGTACGTTGTATCCACTGTTCCGAACAGTGAACAGTGCATACAATGTATCGCAGTGACGTCAGCGCACAGTGTTCAGCCAGCTGCAATGTTTTTCTTCATACAACCTTTGCAAGTAAAGATTATTATTATTGGGGGATGTCTTACTTTTGGGGGTGCCTTATATTAGACAATTGAACAAAACCTCAGCTATGTCTTACTTTCGGGGGATGACTTATTTTCGGGGAAACAGGGTACTCGTGAACTTCGCTCAACTTACCTGCTCAGAAGTGCTGCCGCTGCCCTCTGCTTGTCCAGTCCTCTGTCCTTCATGTGGCCCCTGCCCCTGCCTCCTCCTCCCTAGACTAGTATTATAGAGAAGGCGGGGCCTACTCTCTGCATCTCTACAATACTAGTCTAGGGAGGCGGGGGGGGGGCGGGCGCAGGGCACTCCGAAGGTATGTGAAGGTCAGAGGACCGGACGAAGAGGAACTGGGAGCTGCAGCTGCGCAGCTGCGTGAGTGAATAGGATCATTTTTAAAATCTGACCTCCGATTATTTAAATAATTCCATTGATTTACAGTGGGATTGGAATTGGGTTTGAACTTGAGAGTCTCCAGTAGTTTATACCTTTTTTAATAGCTATTAGAGATGAGCGAACGACGTTCGATCGAATTGATATTCAATCGAATATCAGGCCGTTCGAGGTGTTCGATTCCAATGGAACACCAGGTGGCAAACTCACTAAAAATTTGATTCCCCTCCCACCTTCCCAGCGCGTTTTTTGCACCAATAACTGTGCACGGGAGGTGGGACAGGAACTACGACAAAGGAATTGGCGGCCGGAAACAGATAACCTCCAATTTAGATGAATGTTGGATTTACCATTCGACTAATTTGGGACTGTGGGCTATTACACTTAGGAATAGCCGAGCTGAGCGTGTTAGTAGTACTAAGGAATAGCCAAGCTGAGCTAGTCGTGTTAGTACAGGAGGAGTAGCTGGAGGGATGGTTGGGTGTAGTGCAGAGCTCTTTCATCTGTCCAGAGTAGCCGGGCTAACCGCACGGGCTCTGCTATATCTCACTATAGAAATGCATTGACCAGCGTTGATTGGCCAGTCTACAGTATTTGGCCAATCAATGCTGGTTCTGCCGGAGGAGGCGGAGTCTAAAATCAGACCAGAGTGGAAACTGCTGTGGATCGATTTTAGACTCCACCTCCTCAGGCAGAACCAGCGTTGATTGGCCGAATCCCGTAGACTGGACAATCAACGCTGGTCAATGCATTCGTATGCAAAAAAGTCAGCTCCGGCATATCGCAAGATGACAGGGATCCCGACATAATAAAGGTACTTGATGCCCCCAGACATGCTTCCCCTGCTGTCCCAGTTGCATTGCAGAGATGTTGGCATCATTTCCTGGGGTGTCATAGTGGACTTGCTGACTCTCCTGAGTCGAATGGTGGGATCCCCTGTAGCAAAGCATCTTCTCCCATAGACTATAATGGGGTTCGATATTCGATCGAATAGTCGAATATTGAGCGGCTTTTCGAAATGAATATCGAACATTTTACTGTTCGCACATCTCTAATAGCTATGTAATAATGATGACAGATTGCAAACTTTCGAGACTCTCAGCCTCTTCCTCAGGTAAGGTATAAAAACAATTTCTGAAGGATGCACCAGTTCCATCCCACCATCAACCTGACGCTCAATTACTCCTTCTCTGAAATAAACTTCCTGGTCACAGTCATCAAGATACAGGACAACAAAATTGAGACATCACTGTATCGGAAGCCGATTGACCGCCCTACCTACCTAAGATGGGATAGCTTTCATCCTAAACACATAAAGAACTCCATTGTCTACAGCCAGGCCATCAGATACCATCGGATATGTTCAGACCCTGCAGATAGAGACAACACCTGATTGACCTCAAAAAGATATTCTTGAGGCAGGGTTACCATCTAAGAACAATAGAAAACCAAATCACCAGAGACACCAGAATACCAAGATCGGATTTATTAAAATACAATACCAAACAGGAAAACACTCGGGTGCCCCTGGTCATCACATATAACCCCCACCTGGAGACGCTGAGAAGAATCACACACAAATTACATCCACTACTGCAAAAAGACCACCATCTAATATCCATATTTCCAGACCCCCCTCTCCTATGCTACAGACAGCCACCAAATCGCAGGAATATGGTAATTCGAAGCTCACTGTCACCTCCTACCACAACAGGAATGTTTCCATGCAGAAAAGGTGCAAAACCTACCCTCACATACTGACCACCAACAAGATAAAGATCCCCAATTCTAACAAGGACTACAAGATCCCGGGCACATTCACCTGCAGCACACCTAATGTAGTGTATTTTATAATATGCACTAAATGCTCTACTGAAAATCTGTACGTAGGAGAGACCGGACAGAAACTTAGAATGCGGATGAATTCACACCGACATACAATTACAAAGCAAAGAATGGACCTTCCCGTGTCAGAACATTTCTGCAATGAAGATCATAACATCACCAATGACATGAATATTTTGGTTTTAAGGGAAAACTTTAAGTCAAAGAAAGGGAGACGGATTTATGAGTACAAGTTGATGACCCAGTTCAACACACTCCAGGAGGGGCTGAATCTGTCACATGGGTTTATGGCCTCTTACAGGAATCATCACTGATCAAAAGCAGCCATAAAGACCACTCATTGAGCTGATAAGGACCTTGTGAAGTGATGAATTGTTTACTTGTATGTAACAATAACCTTCCACCCTCCCAGCTAACATTCTATTCTCATGTGTATCTTTGTACATAAATATGCATCCTTCAGAATTTGGTCAACCCTGGTTCAGCTAAGGCTTATTCATTCGCAAGAGAACCCAAACCAGGGGCAACACCATGGCCTATCACCTGAGTTAGCTTATCGTGCATGTTATATTTGCATTGTCTTATATCATATTGACTTAACTTAGTTCCAAAAATAATCTTTTCATGAGAGTAAAAGTTTTTCCATGGTAGTGGGCCCTGACACTGGACAGTATTGTATAACTGGGAATCCATATTCTAAGAAGCATATAAAGAAGACACCTAAATATAGTTCGTAAGACACAATCTACAGGACCATGGTGGTGGCATCCATGTATGTTGACCTTAACCAATCATTGACGTTCACTAAGATCAGCTTTAGGCTTATGGGGTAAAAAACAAAGACCATGTACAACCAACTTTGTACCAGTTTGGGTTCATCAAACTGGTTTGACTCCTTCTATGGTGCTGAGACCTACCTATATGTAAATGGACGATGTAGGAAAAATCAAACAAGAAGTTAGGCATGCCAATCACATTTATCTCAAAAAGTAGTAACGACCAAGACACCGGAACGCTGTAGGAACCTTTAATGGATATTGTAAATTTTTAGGACATTTATAATAACTGGAAAATGTTATATTGTTACATAACGGAGATGATACCCATCGTTCTATAAAGTGCAGGACCAGACATAGAGTCATACCAACTACGGTGCCCAGAAATCCACTGTATAGTATGTCCATACAACAGAACCACCTTCAGTCATTGAGTAGCAATTCTTAGAGCTATAGGACAATGAACTGACCAAGAGAACTGGACAGACATGATGAGACTGGCCCAACAAAGAAGCAAAGTGGGTCCAAGCTCTGATACAATATTGGGTCCCAAAAGTTCTGCAGAAGACACCCTTGGGTCTGGTAAACCTAGACACAAGGTTGTACCCTCAAAACAGTTTTATTTAAACAGATTTGCCAAGATCATGAGCCTTCATTTTTTGGAACTTCTGTAAGATCTTCACTTTCAGAGCTTCTGTTCTTATCCCATAAATGATGGGGTTCACAGTAATTGGAGTCATCAGCCCAATGATTGTGATGAAGACATGGGCGGACAGAGAAATCGACCCACCATTTATTCTGTAACGTAATAATATAAAGAAGCTAGCGATCATAAAGGTGGAGAAAGCCAAAAGGTGGGTGACCAGGGTTTGGATGGCCTTTTGACCAGCTTCTTTAGAAATTCTCAAACAGATGATGAATGTTCTTATGTAGCAGTAGATGATGATCAGTAAGCAGCTGATGTCTATCAGAAAAGCCTCCACAGCCCCAAAAATATTGTTGACTGAGGCATCACCACAAGCCAGTTTAATGAGAGACATGTTTTCACAAAATACATTATTGAGGTTTGCCCCACAAAGGGGCAGGTAGGCCGTCATGATGACCGGTATGAAGACCACTGTGAAAGCAGTAGACCAATTGACACCTAGGAACTTTATGGCCTTGTCATTCGTCATCAAGGTTGAGTATCTCAATGGTTGCCCAACAGCCAGATATCGGTCATGGGCCATAATCGTGAAGGTAAAAACTTCAACAGCGGCAAAACTATGGAGAAAGAAAGACTGGATCAGGCAACCGTAAATTGTGATGGTCCTAGATCTGGAAAGCAAGTCAACGATAAGCTTGGGGAGAAAAGTGGAGCTTCCAAACATCCCATTGAAGACTAGATTACAGATGAAGATGTACATGGGTTCGTGGAGCGTTACTTCAGTCCAGACAACATAGAGAATTAAACAACATATAGTCATGGTGGTGAGGTAGACAACGGCGGCAATTATGGAGTAGAGGTATCTGAAGTTTTCCATCTCAACTACTCCAAGAAGAACAAAACTAGTGGTGACTTGTGACATATTCTCCATTCTTTCTTACGTCAAATCTTCTTCGTCTCTTCTTAGAACCTCCTGCATTAAACTTGGTGAAACACTAATGTGAATGTTTTTTACTTCTAAGGGTCACAGTAACACAAACTACAGTACACTACACAACACACATCTACAGGTAAGTGCTATATGGTAACATAGAACGATCCGGATATATTTATAGTCTGTAGCAGATCCTCAGAGACATCACCAAGTCCTAATTAGTGAGGCTCAACCTTTACTAATTGGCTCATGGACTGAGACTTAAAGGAAACTTAAAGACGACATAACGCGGACAAATTACAAATGACATGTTCTGAAACATGGACAGACATACACAGGATGACTAGAGGTTAGAGATGGGCGAACCGGTTTATACGAACCTGATACAACCCAAATTTCTAAAAAAAAGTTTTGACTGCAAACAAAACTGAAAGATTTGAGATTTGGTTAAGCCTTAACCATCATGGTTTCTATCATAATGATATGTCTATGGTAGTGGTCTGTGATAGACACCATGATAGTACTTAAGGGTTAAGGGTGAAACAATTTGACCAGTTCCAGTGTCTCCAATGGCCAGTTTAGAAGCCCTAAGGTACATTCATTAGCGGCCCCAACATTTCCTTAGGGCTGCTATACTTATACACAGTACTGAGGTGTCTTAGGCCCACCAGATCAGATTATTTTTTTGGGACAAACCTCCAACAACTAATTGGAAATAGACCATAATTTGGGGTTCCTTCTGCTGAACCAGCATTGTGTTGGAGCTTGGGTCTATCGGAGGATCCTTTGGGATTCTGGTGGGCCAATTCAACACTTGATACACAGCATAGATGCCTTGAGAAATATTAATAAGAGCTGCTGCCCCTCTGCCTATGTTCTCTCCCATTTCCTTGAATAAGTCCCCTTTTGTGCGTTATGGCCCGTGTCCCACTCTTCCCCCACTGTGTCTGGGAACCATCAGTGAGTAGTATTCACTCTGGGCTCCTCCGGCCTCCTGAAGTGTAATCGGCTATTACGTCTCAGCAATGGAATTGGTCATTGATGCCCCAAAAAAGGGTTAATCACAGTTTTATACATGACTTCTATTACCCCTTTGAGTGGGGAGCAGTGGTGACAGTATTCGACAAAGATCGGGGGGTGTTTTATTTCAATAAAAGGACAATTTCCGTGTATGTGTGTCTTTTTTTTTACATCATTACTAATTACAATGTCTGATGGAAGGGGGTTAACTCGAACACCCTATTTTTGCCCTGAAAACTTTCGCCATCAGGGGTATCGGAAACAAACAGGTACAGTCCAGTATCCAACCAAGGCCAGTATTTAGGGTTGGGGACAAACTGGTTAAATACCCTGGACTCCCATCTCCAAAGGGGCCCCGGGATCAGCAACACCAGATGATTGGTTAGATGACCCGGACCTAGCTCCACCCCAGGTGTCCAGCCTTACTATGCATGCTGATACTGTGGCCTTCTATGCACGAGCAGGGGGATGTAAAGTTCCTGCTCTGACATAGATGACTAAATAGAAGATGGGGTGCGATGACATCACTGCATCGCACCCCCTGTGCCAGACCCTGCTCAATAGCAGGGAGATACTTCAACATGAAGCTTCAACGTAGAAGCTGAGGCAGTGGTTGCCAGATACACTGAGGCTATGTGCACACCTGCTTATACACTTGAAAAAGGACGTTGTGCTCGAAACGCGTAGTGTGTTCCTCTAACTGAAAATAAAGAATATTGTATGACTGTTGGCTGAGCGCGGTGATCCTTTTCGAAACCTGGTCCTCCCATATTTCAACATGAGGACTCTTTGGGGGAGTGCGGAGCGATGAGACAACCAGAAACGTTCCATTTGGAGACGTGACAACAAGGCCTATGATGGAAGACCATTCCTACTGTAAGGCCTGGAGATGATCACTGATGATGTGGAGATGTGGGAGCTTCAAAGGCTCAGAAAACTTGGTCAAAGTAGAAGGAAAGATGAATCCAGCGTGTTATCAGCAAATACTGGAAACTCATCAGCCAGGAAGCTTGGACTTGGATGTTCCAACATGACAACCATCGAGAACACAAGGCCAAGTCGCCCTGACATTGGCTACAGCAGAAGAAAGTGAAGGTTTTGCAGCGGCCATCTCAGTTTCCTGACCTCAATATCATTGAGCCCCTCTGGGGCAAGACAGGCCCAGGAATATACAGGAACAAGAAGAATGGGAAAATGTAGAGTCTCATTCACAGCAGAAGGGACAATACACGCTAATAACAACTTGGGGAGGGGAACTTTACAACAGGGTCATTTTGATGTTTTTGGTTGTCATTATGATTTAAAAAGAGAAAACAAAGTTTGACAATAAATGGCTTCACCCGACCACTGACCATGAGCGGAGGAAAAGGTTTGTGTTATTAATCTTCTCTGAAAAAAGGCCAAAAAAACCAAAAAAAATTGGCCAGGATATGTAAACCCCTTTGTATAGCGGTAAACACAGAGGTACACATAGAAGTACACACACAGAACTGCAGACATAGTTATACACACATATAGAAGTACACACAAAACAGTACACACACATAGCGGTACACATACAACGGTACACAAACAGCACTGTACACATAGCGATATACACACATAAGGGTACACACACAGCAGTAAACACACACAACGGTGAACACTCAGCAGTACCCCAGAGTATAATGTTCATGGGTGTTCGCAATGGGGCATAATACTGTGTGCAGGGGCCACTATGGGACATAATACTGTGTGCAGGGGCCACTATGGGGTATAATACTGTGTGCAGGAGCCACTATGGGACATTATACTGTGTGTAGGGGCCACTATGGGGGATAATACTGTGTGCAGGGGCCACTATGGGGTATAATACTGTGTGTAGGGGCCACTATGGGGTTTAATACTGTGTGCAGGGGCCACTATGGGACATAATACTGTGTGCAGGGGCCACTATGGGGGATAATACTGTGTGCAGGGGCCACTATGGGGTATAATACAGTGTGCAGGGGACACTATGGGCTATAATACTGTGTGCAGGGGCCACTATGGGACATAATACTGTGTGCAGGGGCCACTATGGGACATAATACAGTGTGCAGGGGCCACTATGGGCTATAATACTGTGTGCAGGGGCCACTATGGAACATATTACTGTGTGCAGGGGCCACTATGGGGGATAATACTGTGTGCAGGGGCCACTATGGGGGATAATACTGTGTGCAGGGGCCACTATGGGGGATAATACTGTGTGCAGGGGTCACTATGGGACATAATACTGTGTGCAGGGGCCACTATGGGACATAATACTGTGTGCAGGGGCCACTATGGGACATAATACTGTGTGCAGGGGCCACTATGGAACATAATACTGTGTGCAGGGGCCACTATGGGGGATAATACTGTGTGCAGGGGTCACTATGGGGTATAATACTGTGTGCAGGGGGACACTATGGGGTATAATACAGTGTGCAGGGGGACACTATGGGGTATAATACAGTGTGCAGGGGCCACTATGGGCTATAATACTGTGTGCAGGGGTCACTATGGGGCATAATACTATGTGCAGGGGTCACTATGGGCAGGGCCGGCTCCAGGTTTTTATGGGCCCTTGGGCGACAGAGCCTCA
Organism: Leptodactylus fuscus; assembly: GCF_031893055.1. Lineage (NCBI taxonomy): Eukaryota > Metazoa > Chordata > Amphibia > Anura > Leptodactylidae > Leptodactylus > Leptodactylus fuscus. Next base: position 275,926,856 of record NC_134266.1, on the reverse strand, counting down.
GTGGGCCCCCTTGTAAAGGAGGTGGGGGAGTCGAGACACTGTGTGTCGCAGATGAAGCAAGTGACGTCATGCAGGAGTGTGGTGTCAGCAACGCCATACCTCCCAATTTTTAAAGAGAAGAAAGAGGAGCAAAATGTGCGGCGCGCTTTGCGCGCCGCGGCAAATTTGGCTCCACCCACTTTTCTTGATTCCACCCATTCTCATTCATTTATCATGTGCTCCCACACAGTACAATCCTCCTACAGTCACCCGTAAATTATATGCCCCCCCTCCATCTCTCCCCCAGTTTCATATACACCCTTCCTCTGTCCCCAGTTTCATATCCCCCCTCCATCTCTGTCCCCAGTTTCATCCCGTTCTCCCCCTTCATCTGCCCACAGTTTCATGTCCCCCGTCTCTGCCCCAGTGTCATGCTGTTCCACCACCCCCATCTGCCCCAGTGTCATGCTGTTCCCCCCTCCCCTTCATTTGCCCCCCAGTTTCATTGGGTCCCCTCCATCTTTGTCCTCAGTTTCATGCCGTTCCCCCCCTCCCCTTCATTTGCCCCCCAGTTTCATGGGCCCCCTTCATTATGTTCCACCTTTATATTTAATACAAAACAAACACTTATACTCACCTTCCATCACTCACCTTCCATCACTCACCTTCCATCGTTCCCCCGACGCTCCTCTCTCCAGTTACATACGCGATTAAAGCAGGAGCTGTGAGTTCAGCTCCTGCTTAGCTGCGGCCCGGCTTGCGTGTGTAGGCGTGATGACGTCATCGCGCCTACACACGCAAGCCGGCCGGAGCTTTAAAGTAGGAACTGAACTCACAGCTCCTGCTTTAATCGCGTATGTATTCCAGCTCATCGGCGGACAGACGCCGATGAGCTGGAATCTTGACAGGCAAGTGCCGGGGGGCCCCCAGAGGCTCTGTGGGCCCCGGCACTTGCCCGACTATGCCGTGCGCTGACGCCGGCCCTGACTATGGGGTATAATACTGTGTGCAGGGAGACACTATGGGGTATAATACAGTGTGCAGGGGCCACTATGGGACATAATACTGTGTGCAGCTTTCACTATGGGGTATAATACTGTGTGCAGGGGCCACTATGGGTCATAATACTGTGTGCAGGGGCCACTATGGGAGATAATACTGTGTACAGGGGCCACTATGGGGTATAATACTGTGTGCAGGGGCCACTATGGAGCATAATACTGTGTGCAGGGGCCACTATGGGACATAATACTGTGTGCAGGGGCCACTATGGGGGATAATACTGTGTGCAGGGGCCACTATGGGACATAATTTTGTGTGCAGGGACCACTAAGGGACATAATACTGTGTGCAGGGGCCACTATGGGGGATAATACTGTGTGCAGGGGTCACTATGGGACATAATTCTGTGTGCAGGGGCCACTATGGGACATAATTCTGTGTGCAGGGGACACTATGGGGGATAATACTGTGTGCAGGGGCAACTATGGGGGATAATACTGTGTGCAGGGCCACTATGGGGGATAATAGTGTGTGCAGGGGCCACTATGGGACATAATACTGTGTGCAGGTGCCACTATGGGGTATAATACTGTGTGCAGGGGCAACTATGGGGGATAATACTGTGTGCAGGGGCCACTATGGGGGATAATACTGTGTGCAGGGGACACTATGGGGGATAATACTGTGTGCAGGGGCAACTATGGGGGATAATACTGTGTGCAGGGGACACTATGGGGGATAATACTGTGTGCAGGGGCAACTATGGGGGATAATACTGTGTGCAGGGGCCACTATGGGGGATAATAGTGTGTGCAGGGGCCACTATGGGACATAATACTGTGTGCAGGTGCCACTATGGGGTATAATACTGTGTACAGGGGTCACTATGGGGTATAATACTGTGTGCAGGGGCCACTATGGGACATAATACTGTGTGCAGGGGCCACTATGGGAGATAATACTGTGTGCAGGGGTCACTATGGGACATAATACTGTGTGCAGGGGCCACTATGGGACATAATACTGTGTGCAGGTGCCACTATGGGGTATAATACTGTGTACAGGGGCCACTATGGGGGATAATGCTGTGTGCAGGGGCCACTATGGAGTATACTACTGTGTGCAGGGGCCACTATGAGACATAATACTGTGTACAGGGGTCACTATGGGGTATAATACTGTGTACAGGGGCCACTATGGGGGATAATACTGTGTGCAGAGGCCACTATGGGACATAATACTGTGTGCAGAGGCCACTATGGGACATAATACTGTGTGCAGGGGCCACTATGGGACATAATACTGTGTTCAGGGGCCACTATGGGACATAATACTGTGTGCAGGGGCCACTATGGGACATAATTCTGTGTGCAGGGGCCACTATGGGGGATAATACTGTGTGCAGGGGCCACTATGGGACATAATACTGTGTGCAGGTGCCACTATGGGGTATAATACTGTGTGCAGGGGCCACTATGGGGTATAATACTGTGTACAGGGGCCACTATGGGACATAATTCTGTGTGCAGGGGTCACTATGGGACATAATTCTGTGTGCAGGGGCCACTATGGGACATAATACTGTGTGCAGGGGCCACTATGGGACATAATACTGTGTGCAGGGGCCACTATGGGACATAATACTGTGTGCAGGGGTCACTATGGGACATAATTCTGTGTGCAGGGGCCACTATGGGACATAATTCTGTGTGCAGGGGCCACTATGGGACATAATACTGTGTGCAGGTGCCACTATGGGGTATAATACTGTGTGCAGGGGCCACTATGGGGGATAATACTGTGTACAGGGGTCACTATGGGGGATAATACTGTGTACAGGGGCCACTATGGGGGATAATACTGTGTGCAGAGGCCACTATGGGACATAATACTGTGTGCAGAGGCCACTATGGGACATAATACTGTGTGCAGGGGCCACTATGGGACATAATACTGTGTGCAGGGGCCACTATGGGACATAATACTGTGTGCAGGGGCCACTATGGGACATAATTCTGTGTGCAGGGGCCACTATGGGACATAATACTGTGTGCAGGTGCCACTATGGGGTATAATACTGTGTACAGGGGCCACTATGGGGGATAATACTGTGTGCAGGGGCCACTATGGGGGATAATACTGTGTGCAGAGGCCACTATGGGACATAATACTGTGTGCAGGGGCCACTATGGGACATAATACTGTGTGCAGGGGCCACTATGGGGGATAATACTGTGTGCAGGTGCCACTATGGGACATAATACTGTGTGCAGGGGCCACTATGGGACATAATACTGTGTGCAGGGGGACACTATGGGGTATAATACAGTTTGCATGGGCCACTATGGGCTATAATACTGTGTGCAGGGGCAACTATGGGACATAATACTGTGTGCAGGGGCCACTATGGGACATAATACTGTGTGCAGGGGCCACTATGGGACATAATACTGTGTGCAGGGGCCACTATGGGGCATAATACTGTGTGCAGGGGCCACTATGGGACATAATACTGTGTGCAGGGGTCACTATGGGGCATAATACTGTGTGCAGGGGCCACTATGGGACATAATACTGTGTGCAGGGGCCACTATGGGACATAATACTGTGTGCAGGGGCCACTATGGGACATAATACTGTGTGCAGGGGCCACTATGGGGCATAATACTGTGTGCAGGGGCCACCATGGGGGATAATACTTTGTGCAGGGGCCACTATAGGGTATAATACTGTGTGCAGGGGCCACTATGGGACATAATACTGTGTGCAGGGGCCACTATGGGACATAATACTGTGTGCAGGGGCCACTATGGGACATAATACTGTGTGCACCGGCCACTATGGGAGATAATACTGTGTGCAGGGGCCACTATGGGACATAACACTGTGTGCAGGGGCCACTATGGGACATAACACTGTGTGCAGGGGCCACTATGGGACATAATTTTGTGTGCAGGGACCACTATGGGACATAATACTGTGTGCAGGGGCCACTATGGGACATAACACTGTGTGCAGGGGCCACTATGGGACATAATTTTGTGTGCAGGGACCACTATGGGACATAATACTGTGTGCAGGGGCCACTATGGGGGATAATACTGTGTGCAGGGGTCACTATGGGACATAATTCTGTGTGCAGGGGCCACGATGGGACATAATTCTGTGTGCAGGGGCCACTATGGGACATAATACTGTGTGCAGGGGCCACTATGGGACATAATACTGTGTGCACCGGCCACTATGGGAGATAATACTGTGTGCAGGGGCCACTATGGGGGATAATACTGTGTGCAGGGGCCACTATGGGACATAACACTGTGTGCAGGGGCCACTATGGGACATAATTTTGTGTGCAGGGACCACTATGGGACATAATACTGTGTGCAGGGGCCACTATGGGGGATAATACTGTGTGCAGGGGTCACTATGGGACATAATTCTGTGTGCAGGGGCCACTATGGGGGATAATACTGTGTTCAGGGGTCACTATGGGGTATAATACTGTGTACAGGGGCCACTATGGGGGATAATACTGTGTACAGGGGTCACTATGGGGTATAATACTGTGTACAGGGGCCACTATGGGGGATAATACTGTGTGCAGGGGCCACTATGGGGCATAATACTGTGTGCAGGGGCCACCATGGGGGATAATACTTTGTGCAGGGGCCACTATAGGGTATAATACTGTGTGCAGGGGCCACTATGGGACATAATACTGTGTTCAGAGGCCACTATGGGGGATAATACTGCGTGCAGGGGTCACTATGGGACATAATACTGTGTGCAGGGGCCACTATGGGGTATAATACTGCATGCAGGGGCCACTATGGGGGATAATACTGTGTGCAGGGGCCACTATGGGACATAATACTGTGTGCAGAGGCCACTATGGGACATAATACTGTGTTCAGTGGCCACTATGGGGGATAATACTGTGTGCAGGGGCCACTATGGGACATAATACTGTGTGCAGAGGCCACTATGGGACATAATACTGTGTGCAGAGGCCACTATGGGACATAATACTGTGTTCAGGGGCCACTATGGGGGATAATACTGTATGCAGGGGCCACTATGGGGGATAATACTGTGTGCAGGGCCACTATGGGACATAATACTGTGTGCAGGGGCCACTATGGGGTATAATACTGTGTGCAGGGGCCACTATGGGGTATAATATTGTGTACAGGGGCCACTATGGGGGATAATACTGTGTGCAGGGGCCACTATGGGACATAAAACTGTGCTCAGGGGCCACTATGGGGATAATACTGTGTAATGGGCCACTATGGGACATAATACTGTGTGCAGGGGCCAGTATGGGGGATAATACTGTGTGTAGGGGCCACTATGGCGGGTAATACTGTGTGCAGGGGCCACTATGGGACATAATACTGTGTGCAGGGGACACTATGGGACATAATACTGTGTGCAGGGGCCACTATGGGACATAATACTGTGTGCAGGGGACACTATGGGACATAATACTGTGTGCAGGGGCCAGTATGGGGGATAATACTGTGTGTAGGGGCCACTATGGCGGGTAATACTGTGTGCAGGGGCCACTATGGGACATAATACTGTGTGTAGGGGCCACTATGGGACATAATACTGTGTGCAGGGACCACTATGGGGGATAATACTGTGTGCAGGGGCCACTATGGGGGATAATACTGTGTGCAGGGGCCACTATGGGACATAATACTGTGTGCAGGGGCCACTATGGGGCATAATACTGTGTGCAGGGGCCACTATGGGGGATAATACTGTGTGCAGGGGCCACTATGGGGTATAATGCTGTGTGCAGGGGCCACTATGGGGTATAATACTGTGTGCAGGGGCCACTATGGGGGATAATACTGTGTGCAGGAGCCACTATGGTACATAAAACTGTGCTCAGGGGCCACTATGGGGGATAATACTGTGTGCAGGGGCCACTATGGGGGATAATACTGTGTGCAGGGGCCACTATGGGGCATAATACTGTGTGCAGGGGCCACTATGGGACATAATACTGTGTGCAGGGGCCACTATGGGACATAATACTGTGTGCAGGGGCCACTATGGGTATAATACTGTGTGCAGGGGCCACTATGGGGATAATACTGTGTGCAGGGGCCACTATGGGACATAATACTGTGTGCAGGGGCCACTATGGGGGATAATACTGTGTGCAGGGGCCACTATGGGAGATAATACTGTGTGCAGGGGCCACTATGGGACATAATACTGTGTGCAGGGGCCACTATGGGTATAATACTGTGTGCAGGGGCCACTATGGGGATAATACTGTGTGCAGGGGCCACTATGGGACATAATACTGTGTGCAGGGGCCACTATGGGAGATAATACTGTGTGCAGGGGCCACTATGGGACATATTACTGTGTGCAGGGGCCACTATGGGACATAATACTGTGTGCAGGGGCCACTATGGGGGATAATACTGTGTGCAGGGGCCACTATGGGGTATAATACTGTGTGCAGGGGCCACTATGGGGGATAATACTGTGTGCAGGGGCCACTATGGGGGATAGTAGTGCATGCAGGAATGCGGGGGGCAGTCATTTGGGGTCTTCTGTGGGGGTCGGTCAGGGGGGCCCATGTCAAAATTTCACCACAGAGTCCTGCCATTCCTAGTTACAACACTGTTCACACACATAGTGGTACACACACAGCGGTTTCACAACTATATAAATATCTATCAATTTCTGTTTTGCTCTCCTTATCTGATCAGACTGTATCATTACCCCTGGCGACCTCTGAAGTGACTGTCTATGATGTGTTGTGTTAATATGTCAGCATTTTCATTTTGCCCAGGCCGCCCTGTATTCATCCATGTAGTGCTGGTCAGTTACTGGACTTATTAATCATGGAAAGCCCAAAGAACACCCGTACCCTCCCCCGCCCCCACCCCCGCGCCCCGCCCTCCGCCCTCCGCTCTGGTAATGTCCGACTGCTGCTTTATTGTATGTGACTGTCTAAGAAAAAATGGCGACAAGTTGGGATTTTTTTCACATATGTCAACACATTTTCCAATTGATTATAATGGAAGACAATTCACTTCTTCCTCAACTATTCAAAAAGGAAAAGCAAAAAAAATATCAAATCCCATCAAAGTCGATGAAAGGGGACAAAAAAACAGCACCAGGTGGCAAATAATCTCCAGAGAAGGGGCAGAAACTTCCTGAATGTATTATTAATATTATCTCATTTCTTTTTAGAGCTCGATTTATTCCAGGGCATTAGATATGTAAAAGGGAGAGATACACAAAGGTGAGATACATAAGGGTTAGATACATAAGCATACCTCCCAACCGTCCCGATTTCCGCGGGACATTCACAATTTCAGTGACGTGTCCCGCGGTCCCGGTTGGAGGGAGGTATGTCCCGATTTCAACTCAGATCTGCGTCCAGAGGACACAGATCTGAGTTGACCACATACACGGCTGAAGCAAGGATCTGACACAGGTCAGTTCCTTGCTTCGCCGCTGAACGCCGCCTACTGGCTTATGTATGTGATGAGATGACATCACATCGCGTCTACAACTGTGCGCCAGTAAGAGAGAGAGAGAGGTGTGCAGAGTGCAGCGGGGGAACGAAGGAGAAGGTAAGTGTAATGCGGAGGTTGAACTTGAAACTGGGGGCAGATGAAGGAGAGGGCGCATGACACTGGGGCAGAGATGTGGGGACATGAATCTGGGGGAAGAGATGGGGGGACATGAATCTGGGGGCAGAGATGTGGGGACATGAATCTGGGGGCAGAGATGTGGGGACATGAATCTGGGAGCAGAGATGGGGGGACATGAATCTGGGGGCAGAGATGTGGGGACATGAATCTGGGGGCAGAGATGGAGGAGACATGCATCTGGGGGCAGAGATGGGGGGACATGAATCTGGGGGCAGAGATGGGGGGGACATGAATCTGGGGGCAGAGATGTGGAGAGATGAATCTGGGGGCAGAGATGGAGGGGACATGCATCTGGGGCAGAGATGGAGGGGACATGAATCTGGGGGCAGAGATGGGGAGACATGAATCTGGGGGCAGAGATGGAGGGGACATGCATCTGGGGGCAGAGATGGAGGGGACATGAAACTGGGGCAGAGATAGGGAGGGACATGAATCCGGGGGCAGAGATGGAGGGCACATGTATCTTGGGGCAGAGATGGAGAGGACATGAATCTGGGGGCAGAGATGGAGGGGACATGAATCTGGGGGCAGAGATGGAGGGGACATGAATCTGGGGGCAGAGATGGAGGGGACATGAATCTGGGGGCAGAAATGGGGGGACATGAATATGGGGGCAGAGATGGAGGAGACATGCATCTGGGGGCAGAGATGGGGGACATGAATCTGGGGGCAGAGATGGGGGGGACATGAATCTGAGGGCAGATGATGGAGAGGGCAGCATGACACTGGGGAGAATGTGGAGGGGAACGAAGGAGAAGGTAAGTGTAATGCGGAGGTGGAACATGAAACTGGGGGCAGATGAAGGAGAGGGCGGCATGACACTGGGGGCAGAGATGTGGGGACATGAATCTGGGGGCAGAGACATGAATCTGGGGGCAGAGATGGGGGGGACATGAATCTGGGGGCAGATGAAGGAGAGGGCAGCATGACACTGGGGAGAACTTGGGGGAACGAAGGAGAAGGTAAGTGTAATGCGGAGGTGGAACTTGAAACTGGGGGCAGATGAAGGAGAGGGCGGCATGACACTGGGGGCAGAGATGTGGGGACATGAATCTGGGGGCAGAGATGGGGGGACATGAATCTGGGGGGAGAGATGTGGGGACATGAATCTGGGGGCAGAGATGGAGGAGACATGCATCTGGGGGCAGAGATGTGGAGAGATGAATCTGGGGGCAGAGATGGGGGGACATGAATCTGGGGGCAGAGATGTGGAGAGATGAATCTGGGGCAGAGATGGAGGGGACATGCATCTGGGGGCAGAGATGGAGGGGACATGAATATGGGGGCAGAGATGGGGGGGACATGAATCTGGGGGCAGAGATGGAGGGGACATGAATCCGGGGGCAGAGATGGAGGGGACATGAAACTGGGGCAGAGATGGGGAGGGACATGAATCCGGGGGCAGAGATGGAGGGCACATGTATCTTGGGGCAGAGATGGAGAGGACATGAATCTGGAGGCAGAGATGGAGGGGACATGAATCTGGGGGCAGAGATGGGGGGACATGAAACTGGGGCAGAGATGGAGAGGACATGAATCTGGGGGCAGAGATGGAGGGGAAATGCATCTGGGGCAGAGATGGAGGGGACATGAATCTGGGGGCGAGATGGGGGGACATGAATCTGGGGGCAGAGATGGAGGGGACATGCATCTGGAGGCAGAGATGGAGGGGACATGAAACTGGGGCAGAGATGGGGAGGGACATGAATCCGGGGGCAGAGATGGAGGGGACATGTATCTTGGGGCAGAGATGGAGAGGACATGAATCTGGGGGCAGAGATGGAGGGGACATGAATCTGGGGGAAGAGATGGGGGGACATGAATCTGGGGGCAGAGATGGAGGGGACATGAATTTGGGGGCAGAAATGGGGGGACATGTATCTGGGGGCAGAGATGGAGGGGACATGAATCTGGGGGCAGAAATGGGGGGACATGTATCTGGGGGCAGAGATGGAGGGGACACGAAACTGGGGCAGAGATGGGGAGGGACATGAATCCGGGGGCAGAGATGGAGGGGACATGTATCTTGGGGCAGAGATGGAGAGGACATGAATCTGGGGGCAGAGATGGAGGGGACATGTATCTGGGGCAGAGATGGAGAGGACATGAATCTGGGGGCAGAGATGGAGGGGACATGAATCTGGGGGCAGAGATGGAGGGGACATGAATCTGGGGGCAGAGATGGAGGGGACATGCATCTGGAGGCAGAGATGGAGGGGACATGAAACTGGGGCAGAGATGGAGGGGAAATGAATCTGGGGGCAGAGATAGAGGGGACATGAAACTGGGGCAGAGATGGGGAGGAACATGAATCCGGGGGCAGAGATGGAGGGGACATGTATCTTGGGGCAGAGATGGAGGGGACATGAATCTGGGGGCACAGATGGAGGGGACATGAATCTGGGGGCAGAGATGGAGGGGACATGAATCTGGGGGTAGAAATGGGGGGACATGTATCTGGGGCAGAGTTGGAGGGGACATGAATCTGGGGGTAGAAATGGGGGGACATGTATCTGGGGCAGAGATGGAGGGGACATGTATCTGGGGCAGAGATAGAGGGGGACATATAATTTATGGGTGACTGTAGGAGGATTATACTGTGTGCGGGCACATGGAAAATTAATGAGAATGGGCAGAGTCAACACAAAAGTGGGCGGGGCTAAATTTGCTGCGGCGCGCTGAGCACGCCGCACATTTTGTCCCTCTTTCAGTTCTTCAAAAGTTGTGAGGTATGCATAAGGGCGAGATACCTAAGGGTGAGATACTTAAGGGTGAGATACCTTAGGGTGATATACATAAGGGTTTTATACACATGATACTGTTTGGGGGCCACTTTGGAGCATAGTATACAGTCCCAGTATTGCTTACATGCCGGTTGCTGCTCACTCCCCGTATTCCTGATTACCGTAGTTGTGGTATCTGAGATATCGCTCCATCATCTGTAACCGTCACTATCAAGAATTTGCTCTAGGAGGTGGGTTGCGGGTCCCGGACATAAGTTTGCATCCGGACTCACAAGACTTGTGTTACCCACTGGTCGGTACATACATTTGCCATCATTCTGGGGTACATTTAATATTTGCTTTTGTTTATGCTTATTTGGGGGGTCCGTGTGAATTAACACACATTTCCATCATCATTTTTTGCATTTTGTTTTTACAACCTTGACTCTGCATTACACATGACATGGCGGCTTTGTCCGGGGGTCGTTATGATTTCGGCTATATCAGATTTATATCGGTATCATTTTGTCTTATTGCTTCTACAAATAAAACATCACTTTTTAAAAATGTCAATAAGCGATCTTCCAGGGGTCGGCGTAGTCTAACGTTGTTACTGTACTTGTGATGGAGATCTGTCAGGGCTCCTTATTTGTGGGGCAAGTTGTACTTTGTATTTTAATCACTTTTTATTGATTTGTTTTTGGGGAGAAGCAAGATGACAAAAAGAAGTTACCTTTTGCATTTAGACTCCTAGTTCTATCACCTATAGAAGTTACAACAATGTGTCAGGAGACGGCTCTGTACACTGTGTAGGATGGAGCTATGGCAGTTCCTTCTCACACAGAACAATGCTGCGGTACCTGGCTGCTTTGGGGTCAGGTCTGGGGTTTGAATTATCTGAGGGATTAAGGTCTTTGCTAATTTAGGGATCTCATGTTGGATCCAAATTAAATTCTGGGCCTGATCTAGGATCACAATTAATTTTGTGGTTTAGAGGGAACCATGTGCTTGCTGCCAGATCTCCGCAGGGATCATGCAGATAAGAGAGAAGCTCACAATCTACTTTCCTGCCCGCATGATTTCTGCAGGCAGGGCGCGGCAAGCACACGGATCCCATTATAGTCTATGGAGATACGTCTGCTTTTACTGCATACCACTTGCAATTGCGTTCGGTATTCCGTTGGGGGGGGGGTCCCCATGCAGATTTCCCCAGAGGGAATCCAAATGCAGATGTGAACAAGGGTAAGGCTATTTTGGATGGAGTGTGCTCTGGACCCCACTCACCCTGTGTTCACACTGTAGACCTATCCAGGTCCAAGAGAGGGATTTTATTTTATTGTAGAATCATGTATCATCTGAATGAAGTCGCCTTATCATGGCAGGTACAGGATTCTTACTGTGTGATCTACTGTGTATAACAAAGAACCTCTAATAGATAGATAGATAGATAGATAGATAGATAGATAGATAGATAGATAGATAGATAGATAGGGAGATAGATAGGAGATAGATAGATAGATAGATAGATAGATAGATAGATAGATAGATAAATAGATAGATAGGAGATAGATAGATAGATAGAGAGATAGATAGGAGATAGATAGATAGATAGATAGATAGATAGATAGGAGATAGATAGATAGATAGATAGATAGATAGATAGATAGATGATAGATAGATAGATAGATAGATAGGACATAGATAGATAGATAGATAGATAGATAGATAGATAGATGATAGATAGGAGATAGATAGATAGATAGATAGATAGATAGATAGATGATAGATAGATAGATGATAGATAGATAGATAGATAGATAGATAGATAGATAGATAGATAGAAGATAGATAGATAGATAGATAGATAGGAGATGGATAGATAGATAGATAGATAGATAGGAGATAGATAGATAGATAGATAGATAGATAGATAGATAGATAGGAGATAGATAGATAGATAGATAGATAGATAGATAGGAGATAGATAGATAGATAGATAGATAGATAGATAGGAGATAGATAGATAGATAGATAGATAGATAGATAGATAGATGATAGATAGATAGATAGATAGATAGATAGATAGATAGATAGAAGATAGATAGATAGATAGATAGATAGATAGGAGATGGATAGATAGATAGATAGATAGATAGATAGATAGATAGGAGATAGATAGATAGATAGATAGATAGATAGATAGGAGATAGATAGATAGATAGATAGATAGATAGGAGATAGATAGATAGATAGATAGATAGGAGATAGATAGATAGATAGATAGATAGATAGATAGATAGATAGATAGGAGATACATAGATAGGAGATACATAGATAGGAGATAGATAGATAGGAGATAGATAGATAGATAGATAGATAGATAGATAGATAGATAGGAGATAGATAGATAGATAGATAGATAGATAGATAGATAGATAGGAGATAGATAGATAGATAGATAGATAGGAGATAGATAGATAGATAGATAGATAGATAGATAGATAGGAGATAGATAGATAGATAGATAGATAGATAGATAGATAGATAGATAGGAGATACATAGATAGGAGATAGATAGATAGGAGATAGATAGATAGATAGATAGATAGATAGATAGATAGGAGATAGATAGATAGATAGGAGATAGATAGATAGATAGATAGATAGATAGATAGATAGATGATAGATAGGAGATAGATAGATAGATAGATAGATAGATAGATAGATAGATAGATAGATAGGAGATAGATAGATAGATAGATAGATAGATAGATAGATAGATGATAGATAGGAGATAGATAGATAGATAGATAGATAGATAGGAGATAGATAGATAGATAGATAGATAGATAGATAGATAGGAGATAGATAGATAGATAGATAGATAGATAGATACATAGGAGATAGATAGATAGATAGATAGATAGATAGATAGATAGATACATAGGAGATAGATAGATAGATAGATAGATAGGAGATAGATAGATAGATAGATAGATAGATAGATAGATAGGAGATAGATAGATAGATAGATAGATAGATAGATAGATAGATAGATAGATAGTCATTGCTCTGATCAGCAGTGGGGTCCCCAGTAATCAGGAATGTGACACCTCGTTACTTCCATGTCATCGCTCTTTGCAGTTACTGATACAATATAATTAATGAGATGTAGAAGAAATATATTTTTGTAACCACATAAACCTTTTTCTATCATTACTGGATTATTTTTCTCTGACACATAATCATATAGCTCAGGGATACAATGAGACACAGGGATATATTAGGGGATGTTACGATATATTTGATGCATACAGTAAAGGTCTATATGTTGTTTTCAATTGTTTTATAGAAGACGTTACATTTTGTATTATTCAGAATTACTTTTTAGTCTACTTCGTTTATGTCTCTGCAGTTTTTGAAGAATTTTAGTTCTTAGCACCTCAGTCCTGATGCCGTATATGATGGGGTTCAATGTGAAGGACAACGCACCGACCAAAACCGACACAACATGCGACACCACAGACAAAGATTCTCCTTTAATCTTGTAGCGGAAGACAATGAGCATAGCTGCGGCCATGAAGGTTGAAAAGGCAATGATATGGGTGACCAGGGTGTGGACGGCCTTCTGGCAGGCTTCTTGAGAGATCCTGAGACAGACAAGGAATGTCCTTATGTAACAATATATAACAACCAAGACACAGCTGACCATCATAATCAAGGTCCATGTAAATCCGAAGACAACGCTAAGACTGGTGTCACCACAAGATAGGTGGGTAAGCGAGATGGTCTCACAAAACACACTGTTAATTTCCACCCCACACAAAGTCTGCCTGGAGGCCAGAAGGATAATCGTACAAATACCAACAAAGACGTAAACCCACATCTCTATCAGGATCTTCATGGTCGTCTTATGGGTCATCAGCATTGGGTATCTCAAAGGGTGTCCAACGGCCAGATATCGGTCATAGGCCATGGCGGTGAAAGTGAAGTACTCAACACAAGGAAAACTTTGGAGGAAGAAACCTTGGGCCAGGCACCCGGTGAAGGAAATAGTGTAGCACCCAGTAAGGAGGTCTACGATGAGTTTGGGCATCAAGGCCGTGCTACCATACATCTGGTTGAACATAAGGTTAGAGATGAAGATGTACATGGGTTCGTGAAGAGCTTCTTCCATGTATGTAACAAACATGATCATGGCACTTAGCACCATGACTGTCACGTAGACCACGGTGGTAATGAAAGAGAAGAAATATCTAAAGTTACCAGTCTCAGAAAGTCCCATAAGAATCAGCTGAGTGTTGACCAAGGAGATGTTTTCCATTTCTTGGAAGAAGACGCCAAGTTTGGAGAGGTCTGAAGGTGGAGGAGCAAAACATGAAGGAGGTAGCCTTCCCTTACTATAGTCAGTGTAACAAATAATCTATTCATGGATGGAGCTGGTTTTATAGTCGCATTACAGGTGTGCGTAGACTTGATGGGGAATTGTTCAGTCAACCAGGTTCAACCCCGAGAGACATCAAATGTGCGGCATCGACAGAAAGTTTGATGGAGAATGCCTGGTGGGACCAAGACTGTTACAGCTGGTAATTAGTTGGTTATATTCTATCTAATCGTCATGAATCCATTAGAAGATCCTTCATTTTTTCCAGAATTTTCGATATTTTTTAAAATATTTTTTAATACATTTCTGGTTTGTCATCTCATAGACATGAAAGAAAGGTCAAAGATACCTGTGACGTGACTGTGGAGAATAAGAAAAGCTTGGTATCAGATGATAATTCAGGGATCACTACAGGTCCTTATATTCCGGTCTTGGATTAGAGTCATGGCCGTAAGTGTTGGCACCCCTGAAATTTTGTATTTCTCTCAGAAAATGATTGCAATTACATATATTTTGTTGAGAAAAAAGGCAAACTGGACATAATTTCACAGAAAAATCAAAAAAATGAGCCAGACAAAATTGTTGGCACCTTTTCAAAATTGTGTTTCCAGCCTGTGATGCTCGTACACTCACCTGTAGCAAGTAACAGGTGTGGACAATATAAAAATCACACCTGAAACCAGATAAAAAGTAGAGACGTTGATTCAGTCATTGTATTGTGTCTGTGTCAGTCTCTTGAGAAAAACTAGCCCGAGGTTTTATAACTGTTAAATACCTGATCGGAAGGAGGCTGACACCCACCCTGATCAGCTGTATGTAGCTGCTTCCGGTGGCCACCCTATACATAATACGGGGCTGGATAGCAAAATTGTTGGCACCTTTTCAAAATTGTGTTTCCAGCCTGTGATGCTCATACAAACTCACAGCAAGTAACAGGTGTGGGCAATATAAAAATCATGCCTGAAACCAGATAAAAGTTGATTCAGTCATTGTATTGTGTGTCTGTGTCAGTCTCTTGAAAAAACCTAGCCCGAGGTTTTATCACCATTACACTTGATAAAGGGGAATCATCCCCGAAACGCAATGTGCCCTGTATTTTTCAATAAAGAGACGTGAAATGACCTGGGATTATTTTATTCCTGTGAGCGCAATTGGTCCAGTTATTTGGGTTTTTCACCCTCATTTCTTCCTGCTTGATTGATGTCTGGAATGGACGTGCAGTGTCCTGGAAAGCTGATCTGCAGATGTCCCGGCTGTTGGACCCCTACAGGTGTGATGTTGATAATCTATCCTAAGGACAGGCCATTAATATTAGAAAGATGGGTAAACCCTTTAAAGAGGTTGTTCAGGAACTGGACTAACCCATTTGGTGTGCGGGGAGGTGTACAATACTCACCTCTTCCCGATGCTTCTTTGTAATCAGTGTCCTAACAGTCTTGTGTTTTCCAGTTCTCGGGGGGGATCCTGCACCTCGTGAAACCAATGAGACCAGTTAGTGGCCTAAGCAGCTGGTGGTGAGTGACATATGTGAGTGATGTCCCCGGTCCTCTCTAGTGACACCTGAGGCCACCAATTGCTCTCAATGATCACATGGGGTACAGGATTTCAAACAAGGAGGCGCCAACAAGAGACCGAATGGACACTGATGGGGGACAACAGGGTGCTCGGGACAGGTGAGTATTTTTTTTATTTTATTTTTTTTATACACCTTTCTGAGGTCGCTCCAATTTATACATAACCTTTTATTTTTACCTAATTTTTTTTATGACCTATCCTCAGGATCAGAAGGAGGCCGACACCCACCCTGATCAGCTGTATGTAGCTGCTTCCGGTGGCCACCCTATACATATTATGGGTCCGGATAGCAGCGGGCGTCTTCACTGCAGTTCATCTAGCACTTACTTCAATGAGCTGCAGTGATGGCGCCCGACCACAATACAGCGGACAGAGCTTTCTGCTTCTGGGCCCATGTTGTGTACAGGATGGCCACTGGAAATGGCTCCGGACAGTTGATCAGGCAGGAGCCAGATGTCGGCCCCCTACCAATCAAGTACTTACCCCTGTTTCCCTGAAAATAAGACAGTGTCTTATATTAAATTCTCTTCCGAAATGAGCTGTCTTATTTTCGGGGGATGTCTTATGCAGCGGCTGGAGCGGGGGACAATCCGCAGTCATGCTGGTGCTTCCTTAGCGGAGTGCCAGCATGACTGCCGGTTGTAGGTGGTCCAGGAGGTGAAGGAGGGGGGGATATCTTATTTTCGGGGAAACAGGGTATGCCTGAGGATAGACCATAAAAAAATTAAGCCCGGATAATCCATTTAATATTTCCCCATCACTATCCCCACATAATATAACAGACCCAATACCGGTCCCTCGTACAGTGGCCCCATCACTGGTTTCCATACAGTATGGGGTAGGGGACCAGTGAAAGGGCTACTGTATGGAGGGGACCAGTGACGTGGCCACTGAATTATTAGGTTACTACTTACCTGTCTGCTCCTGGGTCTCGTTCTGTATCTCTGCTCTAGGAACACGGTAACGTCATGTGCACCCGGAACAGGAAGGAGTGGAAGGGGCCTGAGAGCAGACAGATACTCAGCTTGTAGATCACAGGCTTAATGTGGCCTCTGACCTACAGGTTTTAGAGGGTAGAGCAGGAAGCCTGTGGCTTACTGCACTACCAGTAGTAGAACCAGGTTGGGGCATCCACTTCTCCCCTGATTATTTTTGACAACCAGATGGGCAGAACCGGGGAGAACCTGGCTGTATTCACTTACCCCTCCCGCTCCTGCTCCATCCTCCTCACTTCCCACTTCAGCCATCAATGGGTCCTGTGCGCCCCTGGAAGTCTGAAGGGGAAGCAGAGGTGGCAATGAGCAGGAGTGGAGGTGGGTAAATTAGAAGACATTAAAAAAGCAGTCGTGGTCCAGTAGGTCCCTAAAGGCACAGAGCCGACTGGGGGATTGACCAGAACCCTGGTTGGTTAGTCTAAGCCTTTGAGGCAGTGACCTCATTTATGAGACAGAATCCACCAGTCACAATCTATGCCATCCATCCCCCTCTCTGTGCAAAGACCTCTTCACATGTCACAGAGCAGGACTCTCCTATAGAAGTCAATGGAGTCTGCTCCAGACCATTGTGCCAGGAGACCGGAAGTCACAGACTATTTTGGGGTTAGTTATTGTTATTATATAGCCGATACAGGACTGAGGGTCTTTAGTCTGAGCAGATACAATGACTCTGGGACACCCACTAAAAACCCCTAGGAAATTGACCACAGTACCCTTCAAATGTGAGTATCTCCTGCTGGGCTAATATGGTGTTAGAACCATCTCAAGCAGAATGGGGGACGGAATCCCCAAACGGAAACCGAGCGCTGTCTTAGACATCATGTACTGTAGCGTTTGCTTTATCTACTGAGCTATTATTTGCTTTCTGTTACATCTACTATACAGCAGGGGCGAGCGTACACAGCAGAGGGTCCCTGTGCAACAACAGGAAAGAAGACCCCTGCCAGGAATTAGAACATACAGTATATACAGCAACGTATACACTATGTACAGCATGTATTACATCTACATGTATATATATATATATTAATGTAACCAATTAGTGCACGTAGTAAAATAATTGGAAAAAAGAAGTATGAATTGCAGAAATCTATATAAAACCTGTATATATACTGTGTATACACATACACAATACAGTACAGATACAGGATATATACCAAATATACATAATCAGTACAATATACAGTGTATCAAATGTGCTCATACAAATGTTAATAATGCAATCACATGTATGAAGTATATTGATACAGTTGCGGTTTCTTGGACACTTTTTATTGATGTGGCCATTTATATTCCCCACTTGCTCACTACAAGCTTTCCCCTCCGCCTCTATAATATAAGATAGGATAACATAAGATAAGATAAACTATAATAGTTTAGACCACTTTGTGGCTTTTTTCGGCCTTTGCAGCTTTGTTCGCCATTTAATTAACCAGACCTTTTTCCCTTGACCAAAATAATGACCAAGTCTTCATAGAGCTCAGTGTACCGGTGCGCCTCATCACATGAGTTGCGGGGGGGGGGGGGGGAGTGTCTAATCTGGGTCACTACATATCCTGTTATCTGGAGTCTATATTAATGAGGGGCTTATACATTGTGTATCTATTAGAGATGAGCGAGTAGTACTTGATCGAGTTGGTGTTCGATCGAATACTACGGTATTCGAAATACTCGTACTCGATTGAGTACCACTCGCTGTTCGAAGTTAAGATTCGATGCAGAACCAGCATTGATTGGCAGAATGCTATACAGTCGGCCAATCAACGCTGGTTCTTCTCCTACCTTTAGAAGTCTTCTCCCTGTGCAGCTTCCCCGCGGCGTCTTCCGGCCTTGAATTCACTCTGCCAGGCATCGGGACTGGGCAGAGCCGACTGTGTATGTCCGCTTGTAGTGCGGGCATGCGCAGTCGGCTCTGCCCAGGCCCGATGCCTAGCAGAGTGAATTCAAGGCCGGAAGAGTACGCGGGGACGCTGCGCAGGGAGAAGAATCCAGCCCGACCCTCACTCATGGACTTGGTAAGTAGAATTTGATCAAATGTTGCCTACCCCTGAAACGAGCATTTCCCCCCCATAGACTATAATGGGGTTCGAAACCCGTTCGAACAGTCAAACAGTGAGCGGCTGTTTGAATCGGATTTCAAACCCCGAACATTTTAGTGTTTGCTCATCTCTAGTATTGTCTAGTATTGTCTGAACACTGTATAAGCAATGCCGCCCCTGCTACCTCTTGTGTCACCCCCTCTACCTCATAGATTGTAAGCTCTTTTGAGCAGGGCCCTCAGTCCCATTGTGTGAAATGACGTTCTTTGTTATGTATGTCTGTATCTGAACCCTATAAATTGTACAGCGCTGCGGAATATGTTGGCGCTATAAAAATAAAATGTATTATTATTATTATATAGTATCTATGCAAATTATACACATTATTGATTGACACATTGTATGCTTCTATAGCACTGTTGTACTTTGACAGATTGATACAGTGTTGGCCAAAAGTATTGGCACCCCTGCAATTCTGTCAGATAATACTCGTGTTCTTCCAGAAAATGATTACAAGCACAAACTGTTTGGTATTATTATCTTCATTTAATTTGTCTTCAATGGAAAACCACAAAAAGAATTGTCAACAAGCCAAATTGGATATAATTCCACAGCAAACATAAAAAATCATGTGATTCTTCCCTAATTTGTGTAATTAACAGCACCTGTTACTTACCTGAGGCACCTAACAGGTGGTGGCAATAACTAAATCACACTTGCAGCCAGTTGAAATGGATTAAAGTTGACTCCACCTCTGTCCTGTGTCCTTGTGTGACCACATTGAGCATGGAGAAAAGAAAGAAGACCAAAGAACTGTCTGAGGACTTGAGAAGCAAAATTGTGAGGAAGCATGAGCAATCTCAAGGCTACAAGTCCATCTCCAAAGACCTGAATGTTCCTGTGTCTACCGTGCGCAGTGTCATCAAGAAGTGTAAAGCCCATGGCACTGTGGCTAACCTCCCTAGATGTGGACGCAAAAGAAACATTGACCAGAGATTTCACCGCAAGATTGTGCGGATGGCGGATAAAGAACCTCGACTAACATCCAAACAAGTCCAAGCTGCCCTGCAGTCCGAGGGTACAACAGTGTCACCCCGTACTATCCAGCGTCAGCGTCTGAATGAGAAGGGACTGTATGGTAGGAGACCCAGGAAGACCCCACTTCTTACCAAGAGACATATAAAGCCAGGCTGGAGTTTGCCAAAACTTACCTGAGAAAGCCAAAACCGTTCTGGAAGAATGTTCTCTGGTCAGAGGAGACAAAAGTAGGAAAAGGCCTCAACAGAGAGTTTACAGGAAAAAAGAGGCCTTCAAAGAGAAGAAGACGCCCCCTACAGTCAGACATGGCGGAGGTCCCTGATGGTTTGGGGTTGCTTTGCTGCCTCTGGCACTGGACTGCTTGACCGTGTGCATGGCATTATGAAGTCTGAAGACGACCAACACATTGTGCAGCATCATGTAGGGCCCAGTGTGAGAAAGCCGGGTCTCCCTCAGAGGTCAGGGCTCTTCCAGCAGGACAAGGACCCAAAACACACTTCAGGTCAGCACTAGAAAATGGTGGTGAGAGAAAGCCCTGGAGACTTGTAAAGTGGCAGCAATGAGTCCAGCCCTGAATCCCATAGAACACCTGTGGGGGAGGGGGAGAGATCTCTTGGTGGCAGTTTGGAGAAGGCCCCCTTCACATCTCAGGGGGGACTGCGAGCAGGAGCCAAAGAAGAAGGGTCTAAGATTCCAGCAGAGCCTTGTAAGAAACTCATTGCTGGTTAGCGGAAGCGGTTGTGCGCAGTTATTGTGTCTAAAGGTTGTGCGACCAAGTATTAGGCTGAGGGCGCCAATACTTCTGTCCGCACCAGTTCTGGAGTTTTGTGTAAAATGATCAATGATGTGACTTTTTTTTCATTCTCTTTTGTGTTTGTTTCATTGCAGACAAAATAACTGAAGATATTACCAAAGAGTCTGTGCTGTGTAATCATTATCTGGGAGATACCGAGGATTATCTGACAGGACTGCAGGTGGGGGGGGGCAATACTTTTGGCCAACACTGTAGATAGATAGGAGATAGATAGATAGATAGATAGATAGATAGATAGATAGATAGATAGACAAAGTGTAAGGGCTGTGGCTCCCTCAATACTTGGACTTGCACTCAGGTCTATGTAATGGGATACTGTAGGGCGTCCTCTATTCCAATCTACCTCAGACTATTTTGAGTAGAGTACGGCTCTGGATCCTACTTGCCCTGTATTCATACTGTAGATCTAGTCTTTGTCTGTCTATTTAGTGTAAGGATCTGTGGAATGATAAATCTCACGTCTCTATAGACCAGTCTTGGTTTGGTGAAGGCCAAGAGACCTCTACCTGCCCGACTACAATGTGCCCACTGTAAAGATTGGTGGAGGAGGGGTGATGTTATGGGGTTGTCCATCAGTGGTCGGTCTCTGCTCCTTACTTTTAGTGAAAGGAATATATTTGAATACTTCAGCTGAACAAGACATTTTAGACAATTGCCAATTTTGTGGGGGCAGTTTGGGGAAGGCTCTTTTTGTTCCATCCAGGCTGTTCCTCAACTCAACTCCATCCAACACCCAATGGAGAAACCTCTCAATGTCCAACATCAGTGTTTGTCCAACACATTGATTTTTTTGTAGGTGCAAAATGTTGATGCCCCAATATATTTGTGTATCTGCTCCCCTATACAATGTACTTTGTGCTATGTAATTGTATAGATATGTAATTAGGTCAGTGTATACCCTATATCAGTATTCTGTCGGCACAAAGCTGAATTGTTCTTACCATTAGGTATTTATTGATCACATCGCAGTACATCATATAGGGGGTGCTAATGGAATCTAGAACACAAGACTATATATGTTCTATCTATATTCTATCTATACTGTAAAGATTGTTCAACAATAGACTTCAACAGACCGCAAAATCCTTACTTCGTTTTTGACAAAATTTTACCAAAATTTGCTATTCGTAGACTTGCTAAAATGCGTACTCTCAGAGCTTCTGTCCTTAACCCATATATCAGAGGGTTTAAGGTGATGGAGACCGTTATTCCGGTCATGGAGATTATGACATGTGTAGTAGAAGACTGGGGGCCAATGTTTAATCTGTAGCGGAAACCAACAAACAAGGAGGCGGCCATAAAGGTAGAGAAGGCAGCAATGTGCATCACTAGTGTGTGGATGGCCTTCTGAGATGATGACGCTGAAATCTTGAGGCAAAAAACAAGCGTCCTCACGTAGCAATAGGTGACGATCAATAAGGAAGCGACCATCACAGTGACAGTACTGGTTGTGCCGAAGACATTGTTGATGGTTGTATCACCGCAAGCCAGGTGAGTAAGGGACATGGTCTCGCAGTAGACACTGTTGATAACCGCACCACAAAGGGACAACCTTGCAGTCAATGTCACCCCTATGATTCGGTGTATGAAGACAATGACCCAAGTAACAGAGACAGACTTGAGAGCCTTCTCATTGGTCATCAGAGTCGAATACCTCAATGGGTGGCCGATAGCTAAATACATGTCGTAGGCCATAATGGTAAAAGTAATAATTTCCGTGTAAGCCACACATTCAATGAAGAGCGATTGAACAAGGCATCTGGAGAGGTCAATAGTTTTGAACCCAAGGAGCAAATCGGCCATCATTTTGGGGAAGATGGTGGAGCTCCCAATGATGGCGTTGAAGACCAAATTGGCTATAAAAACGTACATGGGTTCATGAAGCTTGGCCTCCATCCAGATGACGCAGATGATGGCGGAAGATAACATCACGTTGGTTATGTACAGGACCAAGGCCAGCACAGAGTAAAGATACTTTACATTTTCCATCTCTACAAGACCAATTAATACAAAGTCAGGACTAGTTCGTGACCCGTTCTCCATTTTTCTTGGAATTGATTTTGACGTAGAATTTTGCCAAAATTGAAATATTTCAAGGACACGATCTGGCATTGTTTTCCATCCATAAACATCTCTGCTGGTTGGAAATGAGAAGATCTAGTACGGGATACGTTCCGCTAATGATGGGTTTTATATCTTTACTGGAGGGAACAACTCCCAGGTTATCGTAAGGAGGAAACGCCAAGGGAAAGGTCAACAGGGACAAGATACGCGAAACAGGTGAAGAAGAACTCATTAGTAAGAAAGACAAGGCGAGAAGTGAGAACAGCTGCTGACAAACTTATTAGTGAAAAACTCAGTTGAAAATTTTTATTTTCCCTGATTCAAATTTTTGCAAAAAATAAGGGAATAAAATTTCCATAAAACCATGAAAATTATATCATCTGAAAATTATAACTCCCCATCCTCCAAACCCCATAACTTCTTTATTGTTCCTTTCATGCAGCCGTTTGGGGGACAAATTGTAATTTGTAATGATGCCATGATTTACTGGAAAGCTGCAAAAACATTCAGAATGGGGTGGAATTGGATAAAAACTACATTGGTGTGACATTCTTAAAGCTTTGTTTTTAGGTTGTTGACTTTGCAGCCAAAATGACACATCACTGATATTAGACCTCGTGGGGTCTGATCACAAATGCATTGCAAATTATTGGTTCAGGCCAAGGAGAAACAAGGTAGGGTTCCAAAGGCTTCCGGCTGTCATGGCAGCTGATTGCCAGCCCTGGATCTCATTGTGGGCTCTGGCAATCCTTCCCCAACTTTAAGGCTTCATGGAAAGCAAAAGCAAAAGCCAGTCCAAAAATAATTTTTTTAAACCATTACTTACAAACAGAATTCAATTCCTGGCACAGCTGTATCTAGATGTGAAAAAAATAGGTTGTCACATATCCTTCTGCATCCACCCCCTATGGAATCCTTCCAGGGCCTGGCAGACCACAAAACTCATAGTGACGTCCCTCAAACTCACCTTCCTATTCCTCAAAAAAGATCCCCCTCTAAAAGGGCCAGGTTGCTCATTAATGTCTTCACCACCCATTACCAGGGCCACTTTTCTGCCCACCATTGTCCTTTGTACTGAGCACTGAAACCTTTGCCTCTGGCTGCATCCATAAACATATTGCAATCCGAGTTGTCAATGACCTCCACCATTAAGGATCTCACCCTATACTGCACCAAGAAATCGAACCTCACCTCCACAATACAAGAGCAACCCCTTAGATGCCACGGTCATGATTGATCGCAGCACCTAAGGTGTTATCACCTCTAATCAGAGCTCAGCACATGGCTGTTTCTTAAAGTTGAGGTTTGCCCATTCCATTACTCCATCCCACTCTATTATGTCATGAGGTGAGAAGGATTTAGGGGTCCATTCCAAGGCTCCGGCAGCCAAATGTGGTCAAAACCCTGCCCATATGTGGCCACCAGTGAGCATGTGAAGACTTACATACAAATGTGATCATTGGCCACCACATGTGAGTGATCTCTATTCAACTGCTGGAACGTCAGAAAGATCCTAATAAATATTTCTTACATATTTAAGAATCTCACCATTATAATTCAATAGCGATGAGAGAATCAGTTCAGAACAAACCGGATTCGACCCAAAATTTCCAAAAGCTTTGGGCTCGACTCAAAGTGGAACTATATTCTCTGATGTCTGAACAGTGAGGCGGTGGACTACAACACACTTGTTTCAATTGTATTTTTATTAAGGTGTTCCAGGTTTTTCATGAAAATTATAAAGGAGAAAGAATTGAGGAGAAGAGAACATGAACCAATCTGTCCGCAAAGAGGACAAATACATAGAAGTGTAACACGAGATCGCAAATCTTGGAAAGAATTCAGTTTTCTATGCCAATACATAAGAGAGGGAGATAATATTCCAGTGAGGGCGAGCAAAGTCCTGTATAAGAGACCAAACATATAGATCAAGAATAAAAGAGAAAATAATGAAAGGAACAGGATAATACTGAGGACATCTGTCTCCTGCAAACTCACCTGTGGAAAAATAAGGACATCATGGCTGGTTATCAGGAGGACACTACATGTATGAGAAGATAACCCGACCACATTAAGGACATCATGGCTGGTTATCAGGAGGACACTACATGTATGAGAAGATAACCCGACCACAATAAGGACATCATGGCTGGTTATCAGGAGGACACTACATGTATGAGAAGATAACCCGACCACATTAAGGACATCATGGCTGGTTATCAGGAGGACACTACATGTATGAGAAGATAACCCGACCACATTAAGGACATCATGGCTGGTTATCAGTAGAACACTACATGTATGAGAAGATAACCTGACCACAATAAGGACACCATGGCTGGTTATCAGGAGGGGGCACTACATGTATGAGATGATAACCCGACCACAATAAGGACATCATGGCTGGTTATCGGGAGGACACTACATGTATGAGAAGATAACCCGACCACATTAAGGACATCATGGCTGGTTATCAGGAGGACACTACATGTATGAGAAGATAACCTGACCACAATAAGGACATCATGGCTGGTTATCAGGAGGACACTACATGTATGAGAAGATAACCCGACCACAATAAGGACATCATGGCTGGTTATCAGGAGGACACTACATGTATGAGAAGATAACCTGACCACAATAAGGACATCATGGCTGGTTATCAGGAGGACACTACATGTATGAGATGATAACCTGACCACAATAAGGACATCATGGCTGGTTATCAGGAGGACACTACATGTATGAGAAGATAACCTGACCACAATAAGGACATCATGGCTGGTTATCAGGAGGACACTACATGTATGAGAAGATAACCTGACCACAATAAGGACATCATGGCTGGTTATCAGGAGGACACTACATGTATGAGAAGATAACCTGACCACAATAAGGACATCATGGCTGGTTATCAGGAGAACACTACATGTATGAGAAGATAACCCGACCACAATAAGGACATCATGGCTAGTTATCAGGAGAGGACACTACATGTATGAGAAGATAACCCGACCACACTAAGAACATCATGGCTGGTTATCAGGAGGACACTACATGTATGAGAAGATAACTCAACCACAATAAGGACATCATGGCTGGTTATCAGGAGGGGACACTACATGTATGAGAAGATAATCCGACCACAATAAGGACATCATGGCTGGTTATCAGGAGAACACTACATGTATGAGAAGATAACCCGACCACAATAAGGACATCATGGCTGGTTATCAGGAGGACACTACATGTATGAGAAGATGACTATCATGAAGTACAAGGTGTCACCAAAAAAAGTTATTGCCATATAAAGTGACACGTATCATATTTGGAAAATGAGGCCTGATCCATACAGATCCTACATAAGTACTCTGATGACTCTGCTATAGTCGGCCTCATCACTGATGGTGACGATAGGGAATACAGAGACTTATACTGGGATTTTGTTGAATGGTGCAAGCGGAACCACCTCAGGATCAATGCTGGGAAGACCAAGGAGATGGTGGTGGACTCTAGTAAACGGAGAGGTGCTCCGACCCCGGTGGAGATCCAAGGGACATGTATTGAGATAGTCAGGACCTATAAGTATCTGGGTGTGCTCCTCAGTAATAAACTAGACTGGGCTGATCACCTGGAGGCGCTGCACAGAAAGGGCCACAGCAGGCTCTACCTGCTCAGGAGGCTGAGGGCCTTCCGAGTCCAGGGGACACTTCTTAGGGCCTTCTTCAACTCTGTGGTTGCTTCAGCCATCTTTTTCGGTGTGGCCTGCTGGGGGAGCAGTATATCAACCAGGGACAGAAATAGGCTCGACAGGCTGATCAGGAGGGCCAGCTCTGTCCTGGGGAGCCCCCTGGACCCAGTACAGGTGGTGGGTGACAGAAGGATACTGTCTGTGGTGACCTCCATGCGGGAGAACAAATCCCACCCCATGTATGAGACCCTGATGGGACTTGGCAGCACTGTAAGTGACCGTCTGCTTCACCCCAAGTGTGAGAAGGAGCTATCGCAGGTCCTTATCTTATAAGGTACTTTTAGGGGGTGTCCATAAAGAGTTACTTTATCAACAGTGTGATATAGTGTAATGGCATGGACCAGGTCGGAGGACTCACATGGTTGACTGTATGTGTGTATGAGTGTAAGTACAGCATGGATTAATGTGATGGAGTAGGCCACGAGAGATGATGTCCGGCTGTTTAGGGGCAGGATCAGCAGCAGTACAGTAACTGAAAGATGAGGGAAACAGTGACATCACTCTTCGGAGGCATCGGCCAGAGGTATGTGACGATTCTCATGGATCCATGCCTGATTCATTTTGACAAAAGTAATTTTTTTTCATACTACTTGTGGACAGTTTCATCCTTTTAGGTCTGAACAACCTCTTGGCCGTACACTTGAGGGTGCATTCACACGGAGTAACGTGCCGCATGACCTGGCACGTATACGCCGTGTGAGATTTTGAGCACCATATACGCTCCCATTGATTTTAATGGGAGCCTGGATCGTATACGCCGCGTTATTTTGCAGCTGTGAAAATCATGGCCGAAAAATAATGCGGTGTATATGATCCAGGCTCCCATTAAAATCAATGGGAGCGTATATGGTGCTCAAAATCTCACACGGCGTATACGTGCCAGGTCATGCGGCACGTTACTCCGTGTGAATGCACCCTTAGGCCGGACAAGGAAAAGTATTTCAAGGAAAATATCAAATCACTAAAAGAGAGACCTGGTCAGTAACTATTAGACTAGAACTTTTTAAGTCAGCTTGTTTTTTTGTTTGTTTTTTTTGCTGCTATTATGACGGAAGTTTGTATATAAATTGGATAACAACAAAAAAAAAACATAGCAAACTGGTTTATTCAGATGAGCAGGCTCTATCACAATGTTTTTGTGTGAGTAAAAAAAAAAATAAACATAAATACTGGAGATTTTTTTTCAGATCAGTGCAGATGAAACCAGCGTTTTGCTGTTAGACCGGCAGTTTGTATATACTTAAAGGGGTACTCCCACGTCGCCTACTTACCAGTCTTCGTTCCTCTAAAATCTTCTGTCTTCCGGCTTAGTCTCGTCATTGGTGGGTGGGGTCACATATGCAAAGCCAAGCGGCGAGATTCCGCCGGCCCTGCGTGCGCGCTCATAGACCGGCTAGCTTTCACAATGCAAATACAGACCCAACAGGGTGTCGGGTCTGCATTCGCATTGGGAAGGCTAGACTGGTGTATGAGCGCGCACGCAGGGCCGGCGGAATCTCGCCGCTTGGCTTTGCATATGTGACCCCGGAGCGGAATAACAGCATCGTTTCTGCTGCTGCTGGCTTCATGCAGGGCAGAAGCATAGCGATGTTGCTGGCTTCAGCTGTGCCGGCGTAGTCCCCAGCATCCGCCTCTATTACAGCCTCTATTGCAGTGGATGCTGGGGAGTGTTAGACGCTGGCACAGGTGAAGCCAGCAACATCTCTATGCTTCTGCCCTGTATGAAGCAAGTGGCAGCAGAAACGATGCTGTTATTCCGCTCCTCCGCCCCCCCCCCCCCGGAATAGCAGCATCGCTTCTGCCGCCACTTGCTTCATGCAGGGCAGAAGCATAGAGATGTTGCTGGCTTCACCTGTGCTGGCGTCTAACAGTGTATTGGCGGCCCCTTCCCCCAAAGGATAAACTACCCCCCCCCCCCACCAGGCTCGCTCCCGTGCACTTAGCCCCTCCTCCCTCCCCCTGAGAGCAGCAGACACATCACTTGACTCAGGAGCAGCTAAGTCAGGGCTGTGGCCACAAAAAAATGAATAAAGTGATATAGTGAACAAACAAAGGAGTTCTGCTGAAGCAATGTATTTAGGAAAAGTCTTACATTCACATTTACAAGCATTATAGATAGGATCCTTGTGACGGGACAACCCCTTTAATGAAGTTCTTGCCCAATAAAACCCTTTAGAAAATATTTTTCATTAGCAGCACTATTAGTAAAAACTGTGTTTAAACGCTCTGTATATAGATGAAACTGCTCTACTGCAAAACAGACTAGACAAAATTAGATTATTAGAAATGAAAGGGCTAACTGTTCTTTGTCTGTGTATTAGTGCGTCAGGCTCACCTAATACAGATATTGTCCTGTCACTTATCTGCTTGTAATTGATTAAATCTGACTAAACTGTGTTGCAATTCTCCCAGTTCTAAGATTCTCTAACTCTAGTGCAATTGTAAGGTTTTCAGCACTCAGTGCTCTATATCATGCAGTGGTGAATCACACATCCATCTCCTACTTCCACCATTACTGCAATGCCTCATGTTGAAGCCCACAGAACCTTATCTAGTGTCTATGACATCATCACTGTAAGGTCTCCACCTACCAATGATGTCAGGTGGTGCCAGAAACTCACAGTGACTCACAGCCATGTGTCTTTTCTGTACTTTTCCTACATGATACAGCAACTATTTTGGATGTAGCTGGCAAATTTTTACATATTGGATATATCTTGTGGACGGCGGGTTCTGAAGTCACCTGCAAGCCGGGCTCCCTTGAAGCTCCTTATATACGTGTCAATACGGTGAGCTGAAATTTTCTTCTTTTTAGTTTTCATCTCAGTCCATGCACAGGGCGCTCTGGCTGCTCACACAGTACTGAGGTTTATTGAGGAAGTTACAGTTTTTATACAGGAATGCAAGAAAGATAAGATAACGGCAGGCTGTAAGCATATACGTCTTGTATCTGAATACACTGGCGATCAGTCATTGGCTCTTAAGTTTCAACATCTCTTAGCTTTCGATTTCCCGAGAAATGATACTGTCTTTCTTGTAAACCACATGACGATCGTGTGCGTCAGCCACTGGGTGCGGTACTGGATACAGGCGCCATCTTAATGTATAAACGTTGCACAAAGAAAAATATAATTTCTTAAGCAGTATAAAGCATGTATAAAAATAAGAATGGACATGGTCTACCTTCACACTATATTTTAATTAATAGAGATGAGTGAACACTGTTCAGATCAGCCGTTCCGAACAGCACGCTCCCATAGAAATGAATGGAAGCACCTGGCACGGCGACCGGCCGCCGGCAAAGTGTATGTGCCAGGTGCTTCCATTCATTTCTACGGGAGCGTGCTGTTCGGAACGGCTGATCCGAACAGTGTTCGCTCATCTCTATTAATTAATTTTTACGATACCATAAATCTATCAATACATAAGGGTTACTTTGATATGTGATTTGGTTACTGACAGGTGAAGCAGGAGAGACTCGTCGCTCGGGAGCTGATACCGTGGGCAAACAAATAACCAGCGATGAGGCGAAACCAGAATGAGGCCTAAATAGCATCAAGCCTGCCACTGACCCCCCCCCCCCCCTTACCCCAGAAGTGCAGGTCACGGCTAGGGAGAAACCGGAACCTCTGCACACTCAAGTGGAGGTCTCCAGCCTACCCCGCCAACGGAACCAGCAGTGACTCAAGCGCTGGACAGGGACACAGCGGAGCACAGCGGAGGCCCCAGCCCGTCCTAACACTTGCATACAACAAGAAGTATCAACTTGTATACCCATAGAGAGACGCTCAAGCAAGATCTAGTAAAATATGTGTGCACTTCTTTATTGGTAGGAAAGTAAAAACAATGAAAAACACACGTAGGCTGTCAGTTGAAGGGTAAGAATACGATAAGCGATATCTTATGTGTTACACCGAACTATGCCATATATAACATGTGCAGACAATATATAATAATATAATATATGAAAAAGGTGCAATGTGGGAAGCTATACTTATACAAATCTAGGTATTAAGTGCTATGGGGGAAGCAATATGGTATTTGGGTAACAAAAACAACAACCCATTCTTAACATTCAACCTTAAGAGGTCACCATGTAATACTACATTTATCCTATAGGGGATGCTGCAGGAAAAATCCTCAGCTAGCTGCACCATCTTAGGAGGACATTCCCTGGAGCCAGATCTTGGAGTATAGGATTGATAAGACAACCCTTTGAATGGAACAAAAATGAATTGGGGTCCGTGATTATGATACAATTGGTGGATTTATACTCATAGTGAATTGTTTTCTTCAGCTCCCTGCCATAGTAATTTTTTGGAAATTACCAACCATTTTATTCCTAAGAGCTTCCATCCGGATCCCATATATCACGGGGTTTACAGTGATGGAAACAATAAAACCTGTTATGGAAATGGCAACATGGGCAACTGTTGAAAGGGAACCAAAGCCCAACCTGTAGCGCAAAACAACAAAAAGAGTGGCGGCCATGAATGTAGAGAAGGTGACAATATGGGTGACCAGGGTATGAATGGCCTTCTGATAAGCTTCTGAAGAGATCTTCAGGCAGATAAGAAATGTCCTTATGTAGCAGTAGATGACCACCAGTATACAGCTGACCACCAAAGTCATTGTCCAGACTGTTCCAAAGATATTGCTGACAGTAGTGTCACCACAAGCCAGATGTAGAAGAGACATGGTCTCACAGTAGATGTTGTTAATAGACACCCCACATAGGGATAGCCTGGCAACTAAAACCACAACTAAAGTGACACTTAAGAAGACAAAAGATGAAGTAGCTGATAGTATTCGGAAAGCTTTTCCATTGGTCATCAGGATTGGGTATCTCAAGGGATGGCCGACTGCTAAAAATCGATCATAGGCCATGGCTGTGAAGGTTAAACACTCAAGCGTACTAAAGCTTTGATAAAAGAAGGCTTGGATGAGACACACCGGCAATGATATGGTTTTCCAACCAAATAACAGGTCAGTCACCATTTTGGGTATCACAGACGAATTTCCAAACATGATGTTGACCATCAGGTTACCTATGAAGATGTACAACGGTTCATGGAGAGTCTGTTCTGACCACACCGTATACACGATCATTGTAGACAACATCATGGTGATGATATATATTAGAATGGCCAACACAGCGTACAGATACCGGAGGTGTCCCATCTCCACGATACCAAGGAGGACAAGATTTGAGTTTACCTTGGACACATTCTCCATCTCCTTAAGACTTTGAACTTTTTATAGGATGAGAAATCTGTAAATTATTGAAGAATGGAGAGAAAAGAACAATAATTTCATCATGAGTAAGAACTTCAGGTACTTCTTCTATGTTATAAGTAGGGTTGAGCAATCGGGAAAGATCGGATCCCGATTGGCGATCGAACAAATTTCACGATCAGGATCGGCTGGAAAATGATCGAAAATCTCTAGATCGGCTCAACCCTAATTATAAGACAGTACAAAGAATGTTCTAATGATTTGTTTATTCTTAGGCCGGTGACAGTACCAAGGAGACATCCTCTAGGAAGGAACGTTATACCAGCATTAGAGATGAGGATTCTTTGCTGTAAGAACAGTGAGACTATGGACCTCACTACTAGGGTTGAGTGATCGAGATCGGAAAAGATCGGATTCCGATTGGCGATCGAGTAAATTTCACGATCGGAATTCCGATCCCGATCTTTTCCAGCAGGATCGAGGTCTGAGGTTATCTCAACTCTAAAAGTGACTTTTCCCATAGAGAAGCATTGACTAGGATTGGATTCAGATCGACGATCGAGCAAATTTCATGATCGCGATTGGGATCGGCTGGAAAATGATCGGAAATCGGATTTTGAAATCGATCCTGAAATCTCAAGATCGGCTCAACCTTCTCACTACCATTAGATATGGTGATGGTGGATTCCTTGCTTAGAGGTTCCAGGTTTTACACTTTTGGAGAAGACAAGGGATCCAGGGTTTAATACTAATTGCTGGATTTGGCGCCAGGAAGGAATTTCTTCCTGACGTTGGGCAATTGCCTTATTCTGGATCAACATTATAGGGTTATAGGTTGGATCTGGTGAACCTGTATCTTCTTCCAACCTTATCTACTATGTAACTATTATCTGCGCTCAGTTGTTTTCCACTTCCAAAAACTTCCACCAATTTCCAGAACTGTTGACTTCTTGCTTCATACATCGCATCCCTCATGAGTTACCCCATCACTAAATGATCCCTGTTATCTATATCATGTAGACTGTATATATTACAATACAATACAGACATCACCTACCAGATCATCCAAACAACAAACCATCCAAAGACACCGGAAAAATGGCCGGAGATCTTCTTCCTACCTGGTGATGTTTTTTTGTTGGTAATTTTTGTATTAGCTCCTCTGAACCGTAGATGATCAGATTGCAGAAGGTAAAGTCATCACATTATGAGATATACGTTACAGGAGGACAACCATGTGGGAAATAAATCCGCATCCTCTCCATGTATCTGGGCTTTTATCAGCTTGATATTCTTCCCTGATGGGAATTTGTTCTTACATGAAAACATTGGCCATAACCCACTGGGAGGTCGGTCTTGCAAAGGCAGCAGAAATGTCTCGCTCGGAGGGATCGGAGCTAAGATCATTAACAAGCTTGTTACTGAAGACGTCTCATTAATGACTTGTGTAATGACTACGAGGAGTAAACTTCCTATTCTTATTGTAACACTTCAACTTTTTATTCACTCATTGACTAAACAAAATCTGACCCTAAGAATTAGATGCTGTCCTAGCCTGAAGCTTCCTCAGTATGATATAATGGTGATATATGGAGGTGATTCTAATATTACTGCCCAAGCAGAAGGTTATTGGGAACACTGGACAGGTGGGCGCAGGTTCTAGGACCCCATTGGGCGCCACTAGCCTGGATACAAGA
The DNA here is from genome assembly GCF_031893055.1 of Leptodactylus fuscus. Classification (NCBI taxonomy): domain Eukaryota; kingdom Metazoa; phylum Chordata; class Amphibia; order Anura; family Leptodactylidae; genus Leptodactylus; species Leptodactylus fuscus. The sequence continues at coordinate 275,892,865 of NC_134266.1, read as the reverse complement.
TTTGTCCACAAATGTTACTGCTGGGCTTATAGATCCTGCACAGTCGTAGGTTGGTGACATCTCAGCTGGTTCCATAAATTCTGGATTGGTGATAAATTTGGTGACCAGGCAGGACCAATAAGTGTTGTAATATGATGGAGACATTCCTGGGGAACCCTTGTGTGTGTGGGCGAGCATTATCCTGCTGGTGCCAGTTGTCCGCCCAGCCATGACAGACAGCACATGTGGCAGTGTCAGGATGTCCTGTCCATATCACTGAGCTCATATCACTACTAGGGGTGACTGCTGAGGCAGGATTGAAATGATCTATCAAACTATCTGCCATCAGAGCCCAAACAGATCCTGGATCCATCACAATAGTCTATATGGTTCCAGTCCATATCAGTCCAAATTCCTTACGCATGACACCAGTACTAATGAAGGTGACAACAGTTGGCGGTCTTTGGCAGGTAATGGGATCACATTTCTTTCTGCTAAGCACCTGGAAATACACGAAGAGATAGGGATGTGTTATGAAGATGCCTCTTGTGTCTGGTTGGTGGACAAAGAAACTGAGGCAGCTGCTCATGCTTGTCAGTGGATCAAACCATCCTCTCTACTGGTGGACTTTCTGGGCCATTCTATTCACCATGTGTGTGCCCTCATGTAACCTCTGCCCCCAACACCACCTAACAGCGAGGTCAGAATGGTCTGGATGGCCGGCAATTCATTGAAATGACCATCCAACTTCTTTCAGTCCAGTTGGTCAAAATGTCTGAGTGCATTGTAGAGTCACATCTAGTAGCCAATGGTCTCTCACTAAGAAGTACACTAGTCAAAAGTAGGGGAGGTGAGTAAACTTAAGAAACTGTCAAACTCATCTCTCCAGGACTCTGTCTCTTCTTTAGGCCTCTTCTGGCCTCCTGAATGACATTATTAGTCACATCTGACATTTGGTGGAAATCTTGCACTTCGTAGAGTAAAGTATAATTTTCTGTAATTATTGTAAATTCAACAAAATTGAAAAACTGCAAGTTATTGGTTTAGCAGAAAGTGATGGATCCTAAATATCATAGAACTCAAGAACTTTCATGAAACTGTACAACCAAGCAGATGTCTTCAGGAGTGTACAGTAGAGTCAGACTGGATTACCAGGTTTGGCAACCATTCGCTATTAGGTCCAAATTATGATACAATAATTGGCTCCCAACCTCATGTAAAAAACAATATCCTGTGTGGTTGACTACTGACTGGGAGTTGTCCCAAGATCAGTCCTACTGGAGGTCCTTTGGTATCCCCATTTTGGATGCTCTCTATGAGAATAGTACCCTACTCTTCTTTGAGCAGGTACCCGCCTACATTTGAGATGCCTCAACAGCAATTCTACAGTTATTTTCAGCTTGGGTTTTCCCTTTCATTTCATATACCCATAATTCTTTTTTATTATATACCAATCTTGGAGAACCAATGTTGTGTTATAGTGGAATGTGATGGACCAGGACATGTCTGGTTGAGTGGACAGGGATGCAAGAGTTGACGTCCGGCTGTTTAGAAGTAGTATCAGCAGTATAGTAAATGAAACATGATACAAGGAGACGATGACATCACTATTCAGAAGTATCAGCCGGAGGTGTGTGAATATCCTCATGGATCTATGCCTGAGTCATTTTGTCTAAAGTAGTATTTAGACAAAAAGTAAGGGTCAGACCACTCTTCCCCCATTTGGAAGCATTTTGGCATTGACTCCTGTTCCTTCCCCCTCCCCCCTTTAGATCTGGTAGGGCTGTTCTTATATGTTTTTGTAGCACAGTGATAACACTTGAGGCTGGACAAGATGAATCTTCCATAGCACACTGGACCAGTTTCTTCCACTCTTCTAACCTATTGGCCCAGAATTCCATGGACTCAGGGTTATCTGCTGGACTATAGGCGTACTCTAGGTACCTACTGGTGCAGCCAGTGGGTGTCAGTTGCCTGTTGTAGCTCCTGTTGGTGCTGTGAGCTGAAAAATTTCTGGTTTCTCATCTTCCAGATACTGTACTGGTCCCTGCTGCTGATGATTTTGCTCCTCCAGTCACCTGTGGCACTGGCAGAGAAGGCAGAGCAATAGCTGATTGGGGTTGATGGGGAGCAGGAAGAGGCCACCTAGCTACTTATGCCACTGGCAGTTGTAGTGCTCACCCTAAGTGCTGGGTATACAGCCTACAGCCTAACCTGATAAAATTATAATTTTTCTTCACTTTTGGAGGCAGGGAAGAATTCCCTCATTTTGAAAATATACTTTAAGTATAAGTTTAATCAGCAAAACATACAGCCTTCCTTGCTTGGACCCAGGGCCCTGCCATGGTTGGTATTCTTGCCCAACATGGTCATCACCATCTTGAAAGAAGTAAGGCTCCTGCCCTGGCTGTGCCTGTGACATAAGAAGAGCACCCTTTGCATCAAAAGGAGAGTTTTCCTTCTCATCATCCTCTTCCAGTCAAGGAGTCACAGTTCCTATACCATAATGGCCCTGACACACTTCCTCATCCTTCTCTTTCAACACAGGGTGTAGACCTCCTCCATGAGTATAAGCATTTCCTATAAGATATGTAAAAAAAAGTATCACATCCTTGATGCTGCAGTTGTCCCTGTTGATAAATTTGGTGGCCTCCGCAAAGGGCTTGAGAAGGTAACATACTTCCCTCATCATCAAAATAACTCATCATCTCTTTCATCTGCTCTTCACTCAGTTACCACCTTCTGCTGCTCGCACAGATGATCCAGAATATTTAAGTTGGAGTTGTGCCAAGTTGGAACGTTGCTGATAAGGAGGTTCAAAGGCAGGCCATTTTTTCCTTGCTACTCAAACAGGGTGTTTTTGTGACACAAGAACAGCTAAAATGTGCAGAGAATTTTCTGCTCATGAGGACACCTCTTTTAAGTCAATATATAGGTTAATAAAGCGGCAAACCAGCAAATTATGAACATGCCCCATACAGGGACAATGTGTTATTCATCCTAACTGCAGAGCAGCAATGATATGGATGTCATTGATGGTGACAACCCTGCCCAGTTGTAGTTGGTGAGGAGGGTTCCCGTGGGATACTTGCTGCAGTTTACAGTGAAGCAGCTCCTCTACTTTGTGACTTCTCTGTTCCAGTCTCATTAGTTACAAAGCCACATGGCAGCACTTCAGCTTATACCCATTAATCAATTTATTTCACTGGTTAAGATAGTTGCATGGAACGATCAAGAAGGGAGGATTCAGAGGAGGTGGATGTTCTAATAATCAACTATACTTACCTTGTCCTGGGCATCCTTGCAGTATCTGGTGCCTCCTTGGGGTCCTCTTGTGCCCTCCTGAGTGATGTCACATGCCCCGTCATCTCTACACAAAGTCATGATGTTTGCATCTAATGGTGGTGGACTCTTACAGAAGAATAACATGCCCTGATACACTGTACACTTTAGGGATTGTAAGGTTATAGGTTGGACTTGATGGACTGATGTCTTCACCCAACCTCATATACTATGTAACTATTAGGGTTGAGCCGATCTTGACATTTCAGGATTGATTTTAAAATCCCATTTACGATCATTTTCCAGCAGATCCCGATCGTGAAATTTGCTCGATCGCCGATCGGTTCCGATCTTTCCTGATCTTGATCGCTCAACCCTAGTAACTATGTAACTTTCCCCATCACTCTACCTCCTCCCCTGCCAACCCTCCATACCTTGGCCACAAAGGAGAGATATTGCAAAAATATTTAGATTTCTAATCTGCTTCCTCCAGGGAGAGTCCCCAATTGGCCCACTTTTTGTTGAAACTTGGTAACCTTTAAATTTTCTTTAGATAACCCCAGAACAGGAGGAGACAAGGACTATCATTTATTTTTATTATTAGTTTTTACAATATCATAAATCTATCAATAAATCTGGTTACTTTGATATGTTCCATTCTGTATTTTGGCTACTATGTTTATATATTTTTTTATATTTATTTTGACAAAAATACAGCAAAAAAAACTTCTAAAAATTTTCTGAAAATAAAATCTGACACGCTATGGCGCTTATTTTAAAAAGAGGTAGAGGATTTATTCAAGTTCATTCAAGAAGTGCAGCGCCACCATGTGATTTATGTTTAGAATTAAAAGATTTGGGACCAAAAAATCTAAAAAAGTCAAATTCTTTTGAGATCTGTGTAGTTGCCACAGAAGTAGGGTTGAGCCGATCTTAACTTTTCAGGATCGATTTTGAAACCCGATTTCCGATCATTTTTCATTTGAACCCGATCTTTATCCCAATTCCGATCCCAATGCAAGTCAATGGGATTTTTTTACTAATCGGAGATCGGATTTTAAAAACAATCCTATTCACTATACAGCATGGAATCTAACAATTGAACGCTTTAATTGTTAGAATCCACGCTGTGTAGTGATTTTTTTAATCACTAAGTAGCCAGAGGATTTTTTTTATTAATCCTCTGGCTACTTAGTCCCCCCTGGTGTCCACTTACCTGCAGAGTTGGCTGGTCCTGTGCCCGGTGTTTTCGTTCTTCTTCGCCTCGCTGCCCCCTTCCTCCCAGGTTAGGAGAGTGTGGGCGGGTTAGGAGAGTGTGGGCGGGTACTGGGAGGGGAGACGTCACGTCTCCCCTCCCAGTACCCGCCCACACTCTCCTAAGCCACATGCTACGCCTTCTTCCTAGCTCTTTAACACTAACCTGGGAGGCGGGAGCAGCGAGGCGAAGAAGAACAAGAACACCGGGCACCGGACCAGCCATCTCTGCAGGTAAGTAGCTACTAGAGATGATAGCTAGTCTCCCATTTGAATGAATGGACGCAGCCGGCGCGCAGGGGGTTAAGGCTGTGTGCCGGCTGCTTCCATTCATTCCTATGGAACCGCTGCGGAGCCTTCACACTGAGTATACATTCCGCTCAGAATGAGCAGAACGTATACTCAGTGTGAAGGCTAACATTGTTAGCTTTTCCCACAATGCTTGGCCAGTAGCAAAGCATTGTGGGAAATAATCACCGATCTCGATCCCACATAAAGAGATTGTGTTCGGAATTCAGATCGTGAAATTTTCTCAATCGCCGATCAGAATCCGATCTTTTCCGAACACGATCGCTCAACCCTACACAGAAGTAATTCAAATTGAACGTATAGGAGCTGAGTAACCCCCTGGGGGCGGCAGATGTACCTACAGTTTCAAATCAAGGCCAGAAGTCCTTTATGTTCACCATTTCTTGACAATTTATTTTTGGTTCTACACTAGGGTTGAGCCAATCTTGAGATTCCAGCCGATCCCGATCGTGAAATTTGCTCGATCGTCGATCGGAATCTGATCTTTTCCAATCCCAATCGCTCAACCCTAGTCAATGCTTCTCTACGGGAAAAGTCACCTTTAGGATTGAGCCGATCTTGAGATTTCAAAATCTGATTTCTGATCGTTTTCCAGCCGATCCCGATCGTGAAATTTGCTCGATCAGGATCTGATCTTTTCTGATCCCGATCGCTCAACCCTACTCTGCACCAAGAACATCCATTTGAAGTTCCAATGTAAGAGATTTCGGAGTTAATGTGATAAGACAACCCTTTGAATGTAACAAAACTAAAATGGCGCCCGTGATCATGATGCCGTTGTTGGATTTATACTCATGAATTGTTTTTTCTCCAGCTCCCTGCCATAAATAATTTTTTGTAAATTAAGAATCATTTTATTTCTAAGAGCTTCCATCCGGATCCCATATATCACGGGGTTTATGGTAATAGAAACAATGAAACCTGTTACGGAAATCGCAACATGGGCAACTGTCGAGAGGGAACTAATGCCCAACCTGTACCGGAAAGTGACAAAAAGAGCAACGCCCATGAATGTAAAGAAGGTGACGATGTGGGTGACCAGGGTATGGATGGCCTTCTGATAGCTCTCTCCAGACATCTTCAAGCAGACAAGCAAAGTCCTTATGTAGCAGTAGATCACCAGTAGTATACAACCGCCCACCAGAGACATTGACCACACCGTACCAAAGATATTGTTGACCGTAATGTCACCACAAGCCAGACGTAGGAGGGACATGGTCTCACAGTAGATGTTGTTAATATTCACCCCACATAGGGATAGCCTGGAAGCCAAAACCACAACTATGCCGATACCTAAGAAGACGTAAAATAATATAGCTGATAGTATTCGGAAAGCCTTGCCATTGGTCATCAGGATTGGGTATCTCAAGGGATGGCCGATTGCTAAATATCGATCATAGGCCATGGCTGTGAAGGTTAAACACTCAAGAGACGCAAAGCTTTGATAACAGAAGGCTTGGACGAGACACGCCGGCAATGATATGGTTTTCCAACCAAATAACAGGTCAGTCACCATCCTGGGAATCATAGACGAGTTACCAAACATGACGTTGACAATCAGGTTACCTATAAAGATGTACATCGGTTCATGGAAGGTCTCATCTGACCACACCGTATACACGATCATTGAGGACAACATCATGGTGGTGATATATATTATGATGGCCAACACAGCGTACAGATATCGGTGGTGTCCCATCTCCACGATACCAAGGAGGACAAGATTTGAGTTTATGGACACATTTTCCATCTCCTTAAGACTTTGAACTTTTATAGGATGAGAAATCTGTAAATTATGGAGGAATGAAGAGAAAAAAGCAATCACTTAATCAATAAGAACGTCAGGGACTTCTTCTATGTTATAGGACAGTACAAAGAACTTTCTATTGGTCTATCTACCCCTAGGTCGGTGACAGTACCAAGAGGATCATAGACGAGGATTCTTTACCATAAGTGCTGTGAGACTATGGACCCCACTACCACCAAATATGATGATGGGGATTCCTTGCTTAGAAGGGAAAAAATAATATGGGTTCTAGACTTTTGGTGAAGACCAGTAGATCCAGGGCTTTATACTGATTTTCCGAATTAGAAAGGAATTTCTTCTACTGACATTGGAGCAATTGCCTTCTTCTGAATCAACACTGTAGGGTTATAGGTTGGACTTGGTGGGCTTGTGTCTTCATCCAATCTCATCTACTATGTAATTATTCTACACAGTCCAGTCATATTAATGTGACCACCGCCTACTTTTGATGCCAATGGCAGAAGGCGCGTGTCATCAGCCATCTGAGTGCACTCATCATTGTGGAAGGCACGATGGATCTACACAGGTATGCATCTATCCTTGTGGACCATGTTCACCCCTACATGTGAAATGTTCTTCCTCAGGATGATGGCATCTACCAGCAGGACAATGTGACGTGTCATAAAGCTCGCAGAGTATGTGCGCAGTTCGAGGAGCACCAGGATGAGTTTACCGCACTCCCTTGGCCAGCAAATTCCCCGGACTTGAACCCAATGGAGAATCTGTGGGACCATCTCGATCAGGTTGTTCGCGCCATGGATGCTCAACCGCGTAACCTAGCGCAGCTGGACACGGCACTGCACGTCTCGCAGTGGTCTGCTCTGCCAAAGGTGGTTATTTTGGATTTTGGTGGTCACATTAAAGTGACTGGACTGGGTATGTGCACAGTTGTCACCATGCACCATACATAGAGTATTATCTGTGATGCTACAAAGAACTACTGCATTATTTATTTATTTATTTTTTTTGTTGCCCCACATAGAGCTCACAATGTACATTTTTTTCCCTATCAGTATGTCTTTTTGGAATATGGGATGGAAATCCATGCAAACACGGGGAGAACATACAAACTCCTTGCAGCTGTATTTTTGTCCTTGGCGGGATTTGAACACCAGGACTCCAGCGCTGCAAGGCTGCAGTGCTAACCACTGAACCACCATGTGGCCCCAGAACTACTACATTTTATTATCATGTACACGACAAATTCTGGCCCAGATGTACAGAAATCCATGAAGTATTGGTAAAATCACAGGATTCAAGAACCCTAGGGGGTCTAATCATTACAGAATTAAAATAAAAGTTAAAATTATCACCCATTTTCCCTAGTAAACGTATAGAAGTAGTAAACTACTGTGAAATACATACACGTTAGATATTCCTGTGTCCGAAAACACCCAGTCTACAAACCTATTAAAAAAAACTTCCTGTATGGTAAACATGGTAGCATGAAAAAAAAAAAAAAAAAATCAAAAATCCCAAACCACCAATTTTTCCCTGTTTGGTTAAAATTTTGAATAAAAAATAATCAAAGCAATAGGAGTTCCCCAAAATGGTACAACTGAAAAAAAGACGCCCTATACACAAAATAGAAAAAAGTTTCAGGAGTCAGAAACCGGAAACGTAAATTTTTTTTCCCAGAATTTTTCAATTTTTGTTAAGGGGTAGAGATGAGCGAACAGTAAAATGTTCGAGGTTCGATATTCGTTTCGAGTAGCCCCTCAATATTCGACTACTCGAATCGAATATCGAACCCTATTATACTCTATGGGGGGAAAATGCTCGTTTCAGGGGTAGGCAACGCTCGATCAAATTATACTTACCAAGTCCACGGGTGAGGGTCGGGCTGGATCCTCCGAGAAGTCTTCTCCGTGCAGCGTCCCCGCGGCGTCTTCTGGCTCTGAATTCACTCTGCCAGGCATCGGGCCTGGGCAGAGCCGACTGCGCATGCCCGCACTACAACTGGGCATGCGCAGTTGGCTCTGCCCAAGCCTGATGCCTGGCAGAGTGAATTCAGAGCCAGAAGATGCCGCGGGGAAGCTGCACGGAGAAGACTTCTAAAGGTAGGAGAAGAACCAGCGTTGATTGGCCGACTGTATAGCATTCGGCCAATCAATGCTGGTTCTGCATCAAACTTTTCCATTCGAATAGTACTACTTGCTCATCTCTTTTAAGGGGCTAAAATGTAAAGAAAACTTAATAAATTTGTTCTCTCCGGATTCCTACCGAAACATAGAATACAAGCGACAGCTCATTGTGGCTGCAGAGTGAACACCGTAAAAACGTAAGAAAGCCGTAAGAAAGCCGCACACATGCCGTTTTTCCTTAATTCCACCCCATTCTGAATTTTTTTTCCAGAATCCCAGACCATGGTAAATAATAATAATCCACCACTATGAAGAACAATTTGTCCCACAAACATTAAGCCCTCCTATGGCTCTGTTGGGGGTGGGAAGGGGTTAAATAACAAATTTCAAACAATTTTACAATTTTTGATTTCCTGGAATTTGTGTAAATTCTAATAATAATCTTCTTTTTTAATGGATTTCTGTAACATCTTGACCTCGAGCCCGCGTTGTTTCCTTCTATCTGAGAACTCCTCACTACTTGTTACTGTTGTCAATGTTTTCTGCTTCCAAAAACTTCCATCAATATCCAGAACTGTTGACTTCTTCCTTCATACATCCCATCATCCCCCATTAGTTACCCCATCACTAAATGATCCCTGTTATTCCCCTCACCCATCTATCTATATACTGTATATATAATGTAAGAGTGTACAAAACTAATGGTGACAATACAGACATCACCTACCAGATCACCAAACACCGGAAACTGCGTAGCAATGGCCGGAGATCTTCTTCCTCCTGGTGATGGTTTTTGTTGTTAATTTTATTCTTTCCTTGACCGTAGATGATCAGACTGCAGAAGGTAAAGTCATCACATTATGGGATATACGGTGTTATAGGAGGACGACTATGTGGGAAATAAATCCGCACCCTCTCTCTGTATCTGGGCTTTTATGAGCTTGATAGTCTTCCCTGATGGGAATTTGTTCCTATACGAAAACCTTGGTCATAACCCACAGGGAGGTCGGTCTTGCAAAGGTTGCAGAAATGTCTCACTCAGAGGGATCGGAGCAAAGATCATTAACAAGCTCATTACTGAAGAAGACGTCTAATTACTGACTATAGAGAGTCAGACTCAACCTCAGCAATAGTCAAGTCCAGAAACCGAAAAAACATCCGATTATTATAGTGATTGTAACATGTTACACCCGGCCTATAGTCTGGATACAAGATGAGATACAGCAGGACATGGAGGTATATACAGGCTCTGTATGGTATATAGCAGTACATTTACCACAGATGTTACACCTGTAGTCTGGATACGAGATGAGATACAGCAGGACATGGAGGTATATACAGGCTCTGTATGGTATATAGCAGTACATTTACCACAGATGTTACACCTGTAGTCTGTATACAAGATGAGATACGGCAGGACATGGAGGTATATACACAGGGTCGGACTGGCCCACCGGAGCACCGGGGAATCCCCCGGTGGGCCCCAGGCCCCGACTATATATTGCTGCACGTTTTAAGAAAAAGCATAGGCAGGAGAAGCACTGGTCAGGGGCCCGATCGGGATGTCAGGGGCTGGTTCGGGCCCCTGTCCAGTGCATTTGCATTGATAAACTGAGCGCTGCTAGTGGCTGGGGCTGGAACAGTAAGCTCGGGGCCCCAGGCTGCTGGCAGCGCTGTAATGAATAAAGAAGCACGGCTGCCAGCAGTTTCCCAGGGCCCTGACACTTACACCGAGGGGCCTCCTGCCAGTGCAATCTTAGGAAGCGATCTCTCTGCAAGCCGGGACTTTCCCCCCTCCCCCTCCTCTTCAGAGTGAGTCATCGTTTACATCGGCCCGTGTGGGGACAGAGGAGTCTGCTGCTGGTGCTTCACAAATGTGAGTATATTTTTTTCTTTTTTTTGGTAAAATGTAATATTTAATATGTATATGTGTACATTTGTTTAACCCTTAAGTCCTACCATGGTGTCTATCATACACCACTATCACACACACATCATTATGATAGACACCATGATAGTACTTAAGGGTTAAAGCATGTGTCTTGTATACTGTGTGAGGACTGTATGTTTGTATACAGGTATGTGTGTGTATATACAGTATGCTATAATAATGTGTGAGTGTATGTATATATGTTAGTATATATGGTATATATGGTATATGAATGTATATAAATGTGTATATGATAGATAGATAGATAGATAGATAGATAGATAGATAGATAGATAGATAGATAGATAGATAGATATATGTGTGTGTGTGAGTATATATGAAATCGCAGCACTTATACCTACGGAAACTCCTATAGTGTCCCTATAGGTAGAATGGAAGCAGAAAGTCCACAGAGGAAACCTCTGTGGAGTTTCTGCAAAAAGCACTGCAGGAAAACTGATGCGTTGCCGCTGGGGTTTTTCCTGCAGAGCTTTTTTGCTGTGGGACGCTGTGTTAGGTCTTATCCTTATAGTGTGATGTACAGTATATTGAGATGTTAAGGAGGAGCTCTTACCACCTGGGGCACATGCGGTTTTATATACCGCTAGAAAGCCGACAGTGCGCTGAATTCAGTGCAGCTTTCCCATTCTGTGCCCCCGGTGAAGAGCTATATGTCCCGATACCAAAGCTCTTCACTGTCAGAAGGGCATGTCTGACAGTCAGTCAGGAACGTTCTTCTTCCCAGCAGCGCCTATTGAGCTGTACTATGAGATCGGGGAGGAACGCCCCCTGCCCTCCTGATAATGCTCGTCCATAGACGTGTACTGGGGAGAGGTAGCGTTCCTCACCGCTCAGCGTCATCACTAGGCGGTAAGCAGCGCCCCCTCACAACAGTACAGCGCAATGGACGCTGCTGTGAGGAAGGGTGTTACTGATTGACTGACATAAACGCCCTTCTGACAGTGAAGAGCTACAGTACCGGCACCGATAGCTCTTCACCCGGGGCACAGAACAGGAAAGCTGCACTGAATTCAGCACACTGTCGGCTTTCTAGCGGTGTATTAAACCGCATGTGCCCCAAATGGTGAAAGGTCCTCTTTAAGGATTAGGTGCAACAGTGAGACGCAGTGTTTTGCATTGAGCTTTTGTCCCCATCCCCCGTTATCCTCCTGCCTGTGTCTGTTCAGTCTCATGGCCTTATTTCTGGAAATCCTGTATCTAATTGGTTTCAGTGGTCCCATGAGGTGCAGGACTCCCAGCAAGGAGGCGCCGGCACGAGACTGAATGGACACTGGCGGCGGACAATGGAGCAATGGGGACAGGTGAAGGCACTTTTTATTTTTTTATTTTACACCTCCCGCCAGGCAAATGGGTTGATCCAATTCCTGGACAAATCTTTAAAGGATTTATCCAACTTTATAATATTGATGGTCTGTCCTTAGGATAGGACATCAATATTACATCTGTGATGATACAACAGCCAGGACCTCTGCAGATCAGCTATTCCAGGACAGCGCGGCTATAGGTAATGGTAACATTTCTAGGAGCCATGCTGTTCACTTTCCATACATTGTGTAGCAGTAGGTTTAGGTAGTGTGTTGTTGCACATTGTATGGCAGGTGAGCTGCATGGCTCCCGAGATGGTATTACCTTTAGCTGCCCTGTCTCGGCATCGCTGGTCAGCAGGGTCCTGGTGGTGGGCCCCTAGAAACAATTCCACTGGTGGGCCCTAGACACCCCAGTCCAACCCTGTATATACAGGCTGTGTATAGTATATAGCAGTACATTTACCACAGATGTTACACCTGTAGCCTGGATACAAGATGAGATACAGCAGGACATGGAGGTATATACAGGCTCTGTATGGTATATAGCAGTACATTTACCACAGATGTTACACCTGTAGTCTGGATACAAGATGAGATACGGCAGGACATGGAGGTATATACAGGCTGTGTATGGTATATAGCAGTACATTTACCCCAGATGTTACACCTGTAGTCTGGATACAAGATGAGATACGGCAGGACATGGAGGTATATACAGGCTGTGTATGGTATATAGCAGTACATTTACCACAGATGTTACACCTGTAGTCTGGATACAAGATGAGATACGGCAGGACATGGAGGTATATACAGGCTGTGTATGGTATATAGCAGTACATTTACCACAGATGTTACACCTGTAGCCTGGATACAAGATGAGATACGGCAGGACATGGAGGTATATACAGGCTGTGTATGGTATATAGCAGTACATTTACCACAGATGTTACACCTGTAGCCTGGATACAAGATGAGATACGGCAGGACATGGAGGTATATACAGGCTGTGTATGGTATATAGCAGTACATTTACCACAGATATTACACCTGTAGTCTGGATACAAGATGAGATACAGCAGGACATGGAGGTATATACAGGATCTGTATGGTATATAGCAGTACATTTACCACAGATGTTACACCTGTAGTCTGGATACAAGATGAGATACAGCAGGACATGGAGGTATATACAGGCTCTGTATGGTATATAGCAGTACATTTACCACAGATGTTATACCTGTAGCCTGGATACAAGATGAGATACAGCAGGACATGGAGATATATACAGGCTCTGTATAGTATATAGCAGTACATTTACCACAGATGTTACACCTGTAGCCTGGATACAAGATGAGATACAGCAGGACATGGAGGTATATACAGGCTCTGTATAGTATATAGCAGTACATTTACCACAGATGTTACACCTGTAGTCTGGATACAAGATGAGATACAGCAGGACATGGAGGTATATACAGGCTCTGTATGGTATATAGCAGTACATTTACCACAGATGTTACACCTGTAGTCTGGATACAAGATGAGATACGGCAGGACATGAAGGTATATACAGGCTGTGTATGGTATATAGCAGTACATTTACCCCAGATGTTACACCTGTAGTCTGGATACAAGATGAGATACGGCAGGACATGGAGGTATATACAGGCTGTGTATGGTATATAGCAGTACATTTACCACAGATGTTACACCTGTAGTCTGGATACAAGATGAGATACGGCAGGACATGGAGGTATATACAGGCTGTGTATGGTATATAGCAGTACATTTACCACAGATGTTACACCTGTAGTCTGGATACAAGATGAGATACGGCAGGACATGGAGGTATATACAGGCTGTGTATGGTATATAGCAGTACATTTACCACAGATGTTACACCTGTAGTCTGGATACAAGATGAGATACGGCAGGACATGGAGGTATATACAGACTCTGTATGGTATATAGCAGTACATTTACCACAGATGTTACACCTGTAGTCTGGATAAAAGATGCGATATGGCAGGACATGGAGGTATATACAGGATCTGTATGGTATATAACAGTACATTTACCACAGATGTTACAGGCCTGTAGTCTGGATACAAGATGAGATACGGCAGGACATGGAGGTATATACAGGCTGTGTATGGTATATAGCAGTACATTTACCACAGATGTTACACCTGTAGCCTGGATACAAGATGAGATACAGCAGGACATGGAGATATATACAGGCTGTGTATGGTATATAGCAGTACATTTACCACAGATGTTACAGGCCTGTAGTCTGGATACAAGATGGGATACGGCAGGACATGGAGGTATATACAGGCTCTGTATGGTATATAGCAGTACATTTACCACAGATGTTACACCTGTAGTCTGGATACAAGATGAGATACGGCAGGACATGGAGGTATATACAGGCTGTGTATGGTATATAGCAGTACATTTACCACAGATGTTACACCTGTAGTCTGGATACAAGATGAGATACGGCAGGACATGGAGGTATATACAGGCTGTGTATGGTATATAGCAGTACATTTACCACAGATATTACACCTGTAGTCTGGATACAAGATGAGATACAGCAGGACATGGAGGTATATACAGGATCTGTATGGTATATAGCAGTACATTTACCACAGATGTTACACCTGTAGCCTGGATACAAGATGAGATACGGCAGGACATGGAGGTATATACAGGCTGTGTATGGTATATAGCAGTACATTTACCACAGATGTTACACCTGTAGTCTGGATACAAGATGAGATACGGCAGGACATGGAGGTATATACAGACTCTGTATGGTATATAGCAGTACATTTACCACAGATGTTATACCTGTAGTCTGGATACAAGATGAGATACGGCAGGACATGGAGGTATATACAGGCTCTGTATGGTATATAGCAGTACATTTACCACAAATGTTACACCTGTAGTCTGGATACAAGATGAGATACGGCAGGACATGGAGGTATATACAGGCTGTGTATGGTATATAGCAGTACATTTACCACAGATGTTACACCTGTAGTCTGGATACAAGATGCGATATGGCAGGACATGGAGGTATATACAGGCTGTGTATGGTATATAGCAGTACATTTACCACAGATGTTACACCTGTAGTCTGGATACAAGATGCGATATGGCAGGACATGGAGGTATATACAGGCTGTGTATGGTATATAGCAGTACATTTACCACAGATGTTACACCTGTAGTCTGGATACAAGATGAGATACAGCAGGACATGGAGGTATATACAGGCTGTGTATGGTATATAGCAGTACATTTACCACAAATGTTACACCTGTAGTCTGGATACAAGATGAGATACGGCAGGACATGGAGGTATATACAGGCTGTGTATGGTATATAGCAGTACATTTACCACAGATATTACACCTGTAGTCTGGATACAAGATGAGATACAGCAGGACATGGAGGTATATACAGGCTGTGTATGGTATATAGCAGTACATTTACCACAGATATTACACCTGTAGTCTGGATACAAGATGAGATACAGCAGGACATGGAGGTATATACAGGCTGTGTATGGTATATAGCAGTACATTTACCACAGATATTACACCTGTAGTCTGGATACAAGATGAGATACGGCAGGACATGGAGGTATATACAGGCTCTGTATGGTATATAGCAGTACATTTACCACAGATGTTACACCTGTAGTCTGGATACAAGATGAGATACAGCAGGACATGGAGGTATATACAGGCTGTGTATGGTATATAGCAGTACATTTACCACAGATGTTACACTTGTAGTCTGGATACAAGATGAGATAAAGCAGGACATGGAGGTATATACAGGCTCTGTATGGTATATAGCAGTACATTTACCACAGATGTTACACCTGTAGCCTGGATACAAGATGAGATACGGCAGGACATGGAGGTATATACAGGCTGTGTATGGTATATAGCAGTACATTTACCACAGATGTTACACTTGTAGTCTGGATACAAGATGAGATAAAGCAGGACATGGAGGTATATACAGGCTCTGTATGGTATATAGCAGTACATTTACCACAGATGTTACACCTGTAGCCTGGATACAAGATGAGATACGGCAGGACATGGAGGTATATACAGGCTGTGTATGGTATATAGCAGTACATTTACCACAGATGTTATACCTGTAGTCTGGATACAAGATGAGATACGGCAGGACATGGAGGTATATACAGGCTGTGTATGGTATATAGCAGTACATTTACCACAGATGTTACACCTGTAGTCTGGATACAAGATGAGATACGGCAGGACATGGAGGTATATACAGGCTCTGTATGGTATATAGCAGTACATTTACCACAGATGTTACACCTGTAGTCTGGATACAAGATGAGATACAGCAGGACATGGAGGTATATACAGGCTCTGTATGGTATATAGCAGTACATTTACCACAGATGTTACACCTGTAGCCTGGATACAAGATGAGATACGGCAGGACATGGAGGTATATACAGGCTGTGTATGGTATATAGCAGTACATTTACCACAGATGTTATACCTGTAGTCTGGATACAAGATGAGATACAGCAGGACATGGAGGTATATACAGGCTCTGTATGGTATATAGCAGTACATTTACCACAGATATTACACCTGTAGTCTGGATACAAGATGGGATACGGCAGGACATGGAGGTATATACAGGCTGTGTATGGTATATAGCAGTACATTTACCACAGATATTACACCTGTAGTCTGGATACAAGATGAGATACAGCAGGACATGGAGATATATACAGGATCTGTATGGTATATAGCAGTACATTTACTACAGATGTTACACCTGTAGTCTGGATACAAGATGAGATACAGCAGGACATGGAGGTATATACAGGCTCTGTATGGTATATAGCAGTACATTTACCACAGATGTTACACCTGTAGTCTGGATACAAGATGAGATACGGCAGGACATGGAGGTATATACAGGCTGTGTATGGTATATAGCAGTACATTTACCACAGATGTTACACCTGTAGTCTGGATACAAGATGAGATACGGCAGGACATGGAGGTATATACAGGCTCTGTATGGTATATAGCAGTACATTTACCACAGATGTTACACCTGTAGTCTGGATACAAGATGAGATACAGCAGGACATGGAGGTATATGCAGGCTGTGTATGGTATATAGCAGTACATTTACCACAGATGTTACAGGCCTGTAGTCTGGATACAAGATGAGATACGGCAGGACATGGAGGTATATACAGGGTGTGTATGGTATATAGCAGTACATTTACCACAGATATTACACCTGTAGTCTGGATACAAGATGGGATACGGCAGGACATGGAGGTATATACAGGCTCTGTATGGTATATAGCAGTACATTTACCACAGATGTTACACCTGTAGTCTGGATACAAGATGAGATACGGCAGGACATGGAGGTATATACAGGATCTGTATGGTATATAGCAGTACATTTACCACAAATGTTACACCTGTAGTCTGGATACAAGATGAGATACGGCAGGACATGGACGTATATACAGACTGTGTATGGTATATAGCAGTACATTTACCACAGATGTTACCCCTGGGTCTGTAGATTCTGTACAGTCGTAGGTTGCTGATATATTTGGTGACCAGCCAGGACCTGTAAGTGTTGTATTATGGTGGAGACATTCCTGGGGTAACCCTGTGTGTGTATATCGATGAGCATTATTCTACTGATACCAGTTCTCTGTCCTGCCATGTGGGCGTATTGGGATATCACTGAGTTGTTATAGTCCTTGTATCACTACTCGGGATTCCTGACTCTCCTGTGTAATGGCCATGACATTATTACACCAGGGTGGAACAGTGGGAAACAAGAAGGTGTTTAAACCATCAATGTAGGCCTGTGCTGTGATAGTGCCACGCAAAACAACAAGGGGTGCAAGCCCCCTCCATAAAAAACACCACCACACCATAACACCACTGCCTCTGAATTTTACTGTTTACACATGCTGGCAGATGACGTTCACCGGGCATTCGCCATACCCACACCCTGCCATCGGATCGCCACATTGTGTACCGTGATTCGTCACTCCACACAACGGTTTTCCACTGTTCAGTCGTCCAATGTTTACGCTCCTTACACCAAGCAAGGCGTCGTTTGGCATTGACCTGCGTGATGTGTGGCACCCAATCACCTGACCACGTTCCAAGTCCGTGAGTTCCGCGCCCCATTCTGCTCTCTCACCATGTCTAATGTCTACTGAGAGAGTTCATTTTGACTCTGATCCTTCTCTTGTTCAAGTCCCAGTGTATTACAGTTTTCATGCACCATATCTGTGGTCGGGTTATATCCTCATTTATTACCCTTTCTCTTACCAACCGAAGTTCCATTGCAGTTTTGGAGTTTATCAGATTTTGCAAGAACTTCTATGATAAACAAACATATCAATGTTTCTAAACACCAGTAATAATTGTCCTTGGCGAATTAATAGTAATAAACACAGTCCTTGGCCTGAGATTGTGTGTCGCATTGTTACTGTTCCTATCGATTATTTCCTTACACATCAGCTTTGTTTTCTTCTTCTTTTTGACTGTCAAAGTCTTTTTCATTGGATTCACACCAGCGTTCGGGTCTCCACTTTCAGTTTCCGTCTTTGGAGTATAACAGTCCGTGGAGTTTAATCTTCCTCTTAGTTGGTGGCTGCTATATGAGGAGGTGGGGCGGGGCGGGGCGGGTGGTTTGGGGTATAACAGTCCGTGGAGTCTCATCTTCCTCTTAGTTGGTGACTGCTATATGGGGAGGTGGGGTGGGTGGTTTGGGGTATAACAGTCCGTGGAGTCTCATCTTCCTCTTAGTTGGTGACCGCTATATGGGGGGGTTAGGTTATGAAAGTCCGTGGAGTCTCATCTTCCTCTTAGTTGGTGACCGTTATATGAGGGGGGGTTAGGTTATAACAGTCCGTGGAGTCTCATCTTCCTCTTAGTTGGTGACCGCTATATGGGGAGGTGGGGTGGGTGGTTTGGGGTATAACAGTCCGTGGAGTCTCATCTTCCTCTTAGTTGGTGGCCGCTATATGGGGAGGTGGGGTGGGTGGTTTGGGGTATAACAGTCTGTGGAGTCTCATCTTCCTCTTAGTTGGTGACTGCTATATGGGGAGGTGGGGTGGGTGGTTTGGGGTATAACAGTCCGTGGAGTCTCATCTTCCTCTTAGTTGGTGACTGCTATATGGGGAGGTGGGGTGGGTGGTTTGGGGTATAACAGTCCGTGGAGTCTCATCTTCCTCTTGTTTGGTGACAGCTGGACACGTATTGGGCAGCGATCTCCACAGTGGCCTCTTCTTCTCCCAGTAGGATGTAGAGTTTCCTCTTCTGGTCTGGGATGTGGGCAGAGAGTCTTTGGACGTAGACGGCCCTCACAGCTGAGTATTTGGTGCAGTGTAGCAGGAAGTGGGTCTTGTCTTCTCGGGCCCCCTGGTCACAGTGCTGGCACAGTCTCTTCTCCCGTGGCTTGTACGTCTGCCTGTATCGCCCCGTCTCTATCTCTAGGTTGTGGGTGCTCAGTCTGTATCGGCTCAGGGTCTGTCTGTGCTTGGGGTGGCGTATTCTCTCCAGGTAGGTGGCCATGGTGTAGTCCCTTTCCAGTGACTGGTACACAATGAGTTTCTTGGAGTTATATATTGCACTTCTTCATTCCTCCATGTACCGCTCTTTGTCTCTCTCAATGACTCCTTTTATTTGAGCCTTGTTCAGGGCATGTTGGGGGTTTTGGCTTGGCAGATGGCTGATGCTTGGTTGGGGGGTGTCGAGTTTGCTGTGAACCAGCCCTTATTAACATTTTTCTTCCTTAATCTTACACCAAAAATTGGTGAATTCCTATCCTATAATATCACAGTGTACTATATCATTCATTTATATATCGTATTTGTCATCACACTTATGAATAGATGCTAATTATTATTAGGATATGTAGCAATACTAATATTCATTAAAACCATTACACAATTCCAAATAGAACATTTGCAAAGTTTTAAAGATTTTCTCTAACTTTCTTAGAGGTGACATCTATGGTCTGGGACTTGTCAGGAACCCAGCTATGATTTTCTTATTGTAGCTGGGTTATCTTACAGGGACACTACATGTATCAGAAGAAATCCCGGCCACAATAAGGACATCATAGCGGATTTTCTGACCTTAGAAGGTTCCTGTATTCATGGTCGTATCTAGAGATGAGCGAACACTATTCGGAACAGCACGCTCCCATAGAAATGAATGGACGTAGGCACGAGGGGGGTTAAGCGACTGGCCGCTGGCAAAGTGTGCGTGCCGGCCGCTTCCATTCATTTCTATGGGAGCGTGCTGTTCCGAATAGTGTTCGCTCATCTCTAGTCGTATCCAATGGTAACCGATCGAGACAACAGACTGTCACCACAAGATATTTAGAGAAAATCTTTAAAACTCTGCAAAATGTTTAATTACTTAGATTTGCGAAAATGTTTAACTTATAATTATCTACAATTTTTTTTTTTAAAAAAAAAACTATGTACATGGGAATACCTCTTTAAGAAAGGCTATTCTTCTCCTACCTTTAGGTGTCTTCTCGGCGCCGCTATTCGGTTAAACTCCCGTTTTTCGCCGGTGTGCAAATGAGTTCTCCCACAGCACTGGGGGCGTCCCCAATGCTGCAAGAGAACTCTCCAGCTCCGCCTCCATCTTCTTCAGGAACATCCTCTTCTCGCGTCTTCTTCCGGGGGATGGCTTCAAACTTCTAGGCCTCGGGCCTAGGGCAAAACCAAGGCCTAGAAGTTTGAAGCCAACCCCTGGAAGAAGACGCGAGAAGAGGATGTTCCTGAAGAAGATGGAGGCGGCGCTGGAGAGTTCTCTCGCAGCATTGGGGACGCCCCCAGTGCTGTGGGAGAACTCATTTACATACTGACGAAAAACGGGATTTTTACCGAACGGTGGCCCGGAAAAGACATCTAAAGGTAGAAGTATAGCCTTTCGTAGGGCTATTCCTACATGATAGGCAGAAAAATTGATTTTAAATTATAGGATCCCCTAGGAGGAGGAGGAGGAGGAGAGATTTGTAAGATTTGTTTCACAAATAATCACAAGGTTCAACCAGTTTTATTTTTGACCAGGCCAGAAGAGTTACTATAGACCCAATAACCCAGCATATATCATTAGAGACCTAAAGGAAGGTGAAGAATAATAAACAGTCATTCCCAACCTTTCCTCACCTCTCCTGGACTTCCTCCTTGCTTCGAGAGATCACTTACTGTAATTGCTTCTTCTGGCCACTTCTAGTCTTCTAGCCTTGGTGGACCTCAGAGGTCACATGAACATTACGATACTTCGACTCAAGCATAATTACATTGATGAACTTGACATGACTTCTGAGAACCAATCACAAGCCCCCGCAGTCCCATGGAGCTGCTGATGTCACCCAGGAGGCTGGAAGATGACCAGATACTGCAAGCAAGTTCAGAAGATGTGAGGGTGGATGGCCAACTCTAAAGTTGGAAAATTCTTAACAAATCCGTTACCAAATTGGTTAACTCATCTGTGATATGATAACATAGAGTGCAGTGATGATACACTGTCCACCATTAAGTCTTTGGACACCTCTGGTAGAATAGAAAAACAACATTTATTCCTATTCAATAGTTGGTAGCGCCTCCGCGAGCGGCCATTGCAGCCTCAACCCTCCGGGGCTTTCCACAAGTTCTTGTATGACGGCTAGTGGTATTTTATTCCATTTGGTTTGGAGAAAGAGGTAAGTTCTTTCACCGATTTTGGACGGCTGCTGCACCCCAGTCGTCCCAGAAGGTGCTGGATTGGGTTCAAGTCAGGGCTTTGGGCAGGCCAGTCCAGTCGGTTAGCCTGATTGTCACTGTACCAAGCCATAGTAGACCTCGCTAAATGACATCTGGTGTTGTCATCCTGGAAGTAACATTGGTCCGACCCATAGAACTGCCATAATGTAGGAAGAACCCTGTTATCTAAAATAGTGCAATAGACTCACAGCGCTCAGATTTTTATGTGATGACACAACCACTTATAGGAGTTCATGATCATGATACGACTGGTGGAGCTATGCTCATAGTGAGTTATTTTGGTATGATAGCACCATGACATAAATTCATTTTTTGTAAATTACTAAACATTTTATTTCTAAGATTCTTCATCCGGATCCCATAGATCAGAGGGTTTACAGTGATAGAAACAGTAAGACCTGTTATGGAGATGGCAACATGGGCAACTGTTGAGAGGGAACCACCACCCAACCTGTACCGGAAAATAACAAATAGAGTGGCGGCCATGAATATAGAGAAGGTGACTATGTTGGTGACCAGAGTATGGATGGCCTTCTGGTACGCCTCCGTAGAGTTCTTCATGCAGATAAGAAATGTCCTTATGTAGCAGTAGACCGCCACCAGTATACAGCTGACCACCACAGTCATGGTCCAGATGGTGCCATAGATATTGTTGACGGTAGTGTCATCGCAAGACAAAGTTAGAAGAGACAAGGTCTCACAGTAGATGTTGTTAATATACACCCCACATATGGTTAACCTGGCAGCTAAAACCACGACGACACCAATACCTAAGAAGACGTAAGATAATACAGCTAACAGTATTTGGAAAGCCTTTCCATTGGTCATCAGGATTGAGTATCTCAAGGGAAGACTGACTGCTAACAATCGGTCGTAAGCCATGGCCGTGAAAGTAAAAAACTCAATAGCACTAAAGCTTTGAAAACAGAAAGCTTGGATGAGACACCCCGGCAGGGATATGGTGCGCCAACCAAATAATAGGTCAATTACTATTTTAGGTACAATAGCCGAATTTCCATACATAATATTGACCACCAGGTTACCTATAAAGATGTACATCGGTTCATGGAGAGTCTCTTCTACCCAAACGGTATACACGATCAATGAAGACAACATCATGGTGGAGATGTAGATTGTAACGGCCAACGTGGCATACAGATATCGGAGGTTCTCTAGCTCAATGACACCGAGGAGAACGAGATGAATATTTATCCTGGTCACGTTCTCCATCTCCTTCCAAATTTGAACTTTTTATAGGTTCAGAAATCTGCACATTTTTGAAGGATGAAGATAAAAGAACAATAATTCCATCAGTAATAAGTATTTCTGGTAGGATCTGACATTATATAGCCCTGGAAATAAGAAATAATAACAGTAGAGATGAGCGAGTAGTGTTCGATCGAATACTACGGTATTCGAAATACTCGTACTCGATCGAACACTACTAGCTGTTCGAAGTTTAAGGTTCGATGCAGAACCAGCGTTGATTGGCAGAATGCTATACATTCTGCCAATCAACACTGGTTCTTCTCTTACCTTTAGAAGTCTTCTCCGTGCAGCGTCCCCGCGGCGTCTTCCGGCTGGAATTCACTCTGCCTAGGCATCCAGCCTAGGCAGAGCCAACTGCGCATGCGTGGGCATGCCCTTGCATGCGCAGTCGGCTCAGGCGTCGGGCCGGGCAGAGCCGACCGCGCATGCGTATTCGGTTCTGCCTAGGCCCCGATGCCTAGGCAGAGTGAATTCCAGCCAGAAGACACGGCGGGGGCGCTGCGCCGGGAGAAGACTTCAAGAAGAATCCAGCCCGACCGTCACTTGTGGACTTGGTAAGTATAATTTTATCGAATTTTGCATACCCCCAAAACGAGCATTTCCCCCCATAGACTATAATGGAGTTCGAAATCTGTTCGAACAGTCGAACAGTGTGCGGCTGTTCAAATCGGATTTCAAACCTTGGACATTTTAGTGTTCGCTCATCTCTAAATAACAGTAAACACAATTCTGCAAAGGTGAACATTGCCTTTAAGGGCAGGACTCTCATGTACTCATTCCAAAACAAAAACATACTGTTTTTTACCATTGTTTGTGGATTTTTTGGGGACTTTGGGTTGTTGTCATATTGCGTCCCCCAATGTCTCTTCAGCCTGAGGCCATGTAAGTGTCTCCAGTGGGCACATGAACGTGAGACTGGACCATGAAGCAATAGAAGGAGGTGGCCTGGTCAGAAGGATCTATCCCATTATGTGGGTGGATGAGTGCACGTGAGTCCCCCGGGGCAATCCATTACTATGACAGCTAGGGGTCTATTGAAGGTTCCAAGGCTTGTCTAGTATATACTTGTAGTACAGTCTGCGCTAAGTCATCTTCTAATAGAAGTCTAAGGATCTTTCAATGTATTAGCTTGCAGTGCCTTGTAGACCCTTAGGGAGTCTAAAAAAATAAAAATAAATAAAAAAAGGAAAAATAATTAAAATTCAAAATATTCCAAAATTAAATAGATATGTGAAATAATGAAATTGTAAACTTAGCAAAAGTCATCATGAAAATATAAACCTACCAGTCTGACCAAACCATAAACCATTCAGAGACACGAAAAATCGCAGAGAATGGTCGGAGACCTTCTTCCTCGCTGGAGATCTTTATTATGGTATTTTTGTTGGCAATTTTTGTCTTTGCCCTTTGACTGTAGAATAGAAAGTAAAGTCCCCGCAATGGTGAGACAGACCCGATACTGGAGATGATTATTTGGGTAATAAATCTGCATCCTCTCCGTGTATCTGGGTTTTATGAGATTGGTAATTTTCCCATAAGGGAATTCTTTCTACGCAAAAACCTTGGCCATAACCCACAGGGAGGTCGGTCTTGCAAAGGCAGCAGAAATGTCTCACTCGTAGGAAAAAATGTTACAATCATTACAAAGCTCATTACTGAAGACGTCTCATTAAGACCGGTGCAAATTTGCCTACCGAGAGCAAGGCAGGTGGTTTGGACTCCGCAGCCAGAAATGTCCGCAC
Organism: Leptodactylus fuscus; assembly: GCF_031893055.1. NCBI lineage: Eukaryota > Metazoa > Chordata > Amphibia > Anura > Leptodactylidae > Leptodactylus > Leptodactylus fuscus. The sequence goes on along the minus strand of NC_134266.1, from coordinate 275,868,031 downwards.
GTGTGGTGGTCAAGTTCATATTCAAAATTGCTATACAGTACACTTATATACATAGCTTTGTGCACCCAATCTACCTTTCGCATCTCCTGTCCTATACTTGTTGTAAGCAAGGTGTATACTTGCTATATAGTACATACAGCATATACAGTGTTTACTTACTATTCAGTATGCTTGTATACATAGGTTTGTGCACCCAATATACCTTTCCCATCTCCTTGTAAGCAAGGTGTATACTTGCTATACAGTACACTTGTATACATCTAGAAATGTGTAAGGCTAGCGCAAAGGGACGAGGACGGGGGCGTGGAAATCCAGCTGATGGCCCAGGCCATGGTCAAGCTACTGCAGATCCAATGCCTACTGGTGAGGGGCAGCCAGCATTGCACTCATTCACAATCCCTGGCTTAATGGCAATGTTAAGCAGGGTGCAGGGTACAACACTAATGAGGCCCAAGCACCAGGAACAGGTGTTACAATGGCTAGCAGATAATGCTTCCAGCTGCATCTCCACCAGCCAGTTAGCCACTACCTCCAGTCGACTTCCTACCCAAGAATCTGCCCCTCCTTCCTCCCAACATGCCCAATCTTCCCAGCAGAGTCATCCCACCCTTGCCCCCTCCCAGGAGCTATTTTCAGGTCCTTTTCCACTCTTGGACTTTGTTCAACCACTTCTCGAATCCCAGGAGCTACCAGAACAATTTCTGTGTCCTGATGCCTAAACACTGGAGCATCCGTCATCTCCTGCTGATTTTGTGGTTGTGGATCCACAACTCGTCATCAGTGATCAGGGCAGGCTGTTGTTATGTGCGGCGTGCAGGAGGAAGTGCAGAGTGAGGAATTGGAACAGGAGGTGGTGGACAACGAGGCGACTAACCTGACCTGGACAGGGGTAATGTCTAGCGGGGAAAGCAGTGTAGATGTAGAGGCAAGCGCAGCACCAAAAAAGTTGACTAGAGGCAGAGGCATGTCCAGAGGCAGAGGACATCTGCTTCACAGAAGCCAGGGCAGAGCCAGCAAGGCCCAAGATGTTCCCTGTCCTAGCAACTCACGAAAAACTCCCCCATCGAGGCCACGTTCCTCGATGGTGTGGAGATTTTTCAACGTATGTGCGGAGAACAAACTGTGGTTTGCACACTGTGCAACTCAAAACTAGGGAGAAGAGAAGAGCATCCTGACCACCTCAAGTATGCGCCATCATTTGGAGGGCAAGCACTGGGCTCAGTGGGAGAGAGCAAACGTAGGACAATCATCATCCGGTGTTGCCGACACTGCCTCTTCCACTGTGTCCAGTGCTGTTGTTGCAGTCCAGACCACCAGCCAGGACACCTCCACATCTGCCCCTGACACTTTGGGGACTTCACCCTCATCCTGCCCTTTTCCTTCCTCAGCTCCTTTTGCCTGCACCATCATGGGCCTTTTTCTAGAAAATCTCCATCTCCTAGGTGTTTGAGCACAGGCGGAAGTACAGTGCAAGCCACTCACATGCCCAAGCCTTAAACGGCCACATCTTCAAACTGCTGGCCCTGGAGATGTTCCCGTTTAGGCTTGTGGAGACTCAGGCCTTCTGTGACCTGATGGCAGCTGCACACCTCGCTATGCCGTCCCTAGCCATCACTACTTCTCCCAGTGTGCCGTCCCCGTTTTGCTCCAACATGTGTCCCATAACATCAGGCGGGCCCTGAGTTCAGCACTTTGCACTAAGGTCCACTTGACCACTGACGCGTGGACAAGCGCATGCGGACAGAGACGCTACATCTCATTCAAGGCACACTGGGTGAATGTAGTGGAGGCTGGGAGCGGCCTACCTACTCTCCCTGCCCAAGATTCCTGGCAGGGGTTCTCACAAACCCTTCTCCTCCGCCGTAACATCGACCCCACCTGGAAAAGATGCGGCACTGGTGTGGGGATATGTCAGCAGGCTGTGTTGAAACTCATCAGCTTGAGCGACAGACAGCACACTGCCCCCGAGGTGAGTGATGCCATCCTAGAGGAGACGGCAATGTGATCATGTGTGATAATGGCCAGAATCTGGTAGCAGCTCTGGAGCTTGCCAGACTCAAACACATTCCATGCCTGTTCCACGTATTCAACTTGGTGGTGCAATGGTTTTTAAAAACTTATCCCATTTTCCAGAGCTACTGGTGAAAGTATGGCGCATGTGCGCCCAGTTTAGTAAGTCTACAGTAGCCGCTGCTAGCCTCAAAACACTCCAGCAACGCCTACATCTGCCAGAACACCGGCTGTTGTGTGACGTCCCCACACGCTGGAACTCAACGTACCACATGTTGAGCAGGGTGTGTGAGCAGCAGAGACCTTTGATGGAGTACCATCTCCAAAACCCTAGGGTGCCACAAAGTCAGCTCCCAGAGTTTCTCCACCATGAGTTGCCATGGATGGCAGACTTATGTGAGATACTAAGTGTCTTTGAGGAGTCCACCAAGAGGGTCAGCTGTGACGACACATTAGTGAGTGTAACCATCCCGCTCCTGTGTGTGATGCGAGAATCCCTCATCACCATCAGGGATAACGCATTGTACACTGAGGAGTCGGGGATAGAAGCAGAACCATCTCAGCAGGATAGTCAGAGCACACTCCTGTCCGCTTCACAGCATATAATGACTGAGGAAGAGGAGGATGAAGTGGCAGATGATGACATGTTGCGTGAGTACCTGGCCGACCACAGCCCTGTCCTCTCCGATCCCTCTGCGCCTTACACGTATTGGGTGTCGAAGTTGGATTTGTGGCTGGAGCTTGCGCTTTACACCTTGGAGGTCCTGTCCTGTCCTGCTGCCAGTGTGCTATCTGAAAGGGTCTTCAGTACAGCTGGTGGCATCATCATGGATAAGCGCAGCCGGCTGTCAGCTGACAATGCTGATCGACTGACGCTGATCAAAATGAACAGCCAATAGATTGACCCAGGATTTGCATCTCCATCAGTTTAAAGCACCCCAACATGAAGTTCCATGTTTCTGCTCCAGCTCACCAGTTCATCCTCCTGCTCCTCCACCATCACCGTTGAAAAACGATATTTAAAGAGCAAAGAGCATAATATTATGCTCCTACAATCCTCAATTCACCGTAAGAGCCTAATACTCTGCTGGTACAAGGCTCACCTCACCCCAAGGGCCTAAAACTAAGTTTAGGAGGGCTCACCCCAAGGGTCACAAAAGTAATTTTTGTATGGCTCAGCTGAAGGGCTTCTAACTTAATTTGGAAGACCTCACCTCAAGGGACAGAAAAGTAATTTTTGGAGGTCTCACCACATCACACACACACACACACACACACACACACACATCCACATCCACAATGACAGGTCAGGGTGGGGGCTGTTGGATTTCCCATTGTCTATGCCATCTGTGGTTGTTATGGATAATGTGATTTAAAGGGGTGCATGCTAATGTTTCTTTAGCTTAAAATTTGTCTTTTTGTCCATACTAATGTAGAGGAAAGAAGGTTTCCAAGTATTTTTCCACTTTCCATAGAGGTTGTATTGAGTTAGGAAAATGTGTAGTCGTTAGGCTGTGATAGTGGGGTAATAGAGGGTCTTTGGTGTGTTAGATGCCCCCAGACATGCTTCCCCTGCTGTCCCAGTTGCATTTTAGAGGTGTTGGCATCATTTCCTGGGGTGTCATAGTGGACTTGGTGACTTCAATTAGTCAAATTTTGGTTTCCCCTGAAACGAGTATTTTTTCCCCATAGACTATAATGGGATTCGATATTCGATCGATAAGTTGAATATTGAGGGTCTACCTGAAATGAATATCAAACATTTTGCTACTCGCTCATCCCTATATAATATCACAATGTACCATATAATTCATTCCTATATCATATTTGTCATCACACTTATGACTAAAAGCTAAATATGAATATGATATGTAGTAATTTTAATTTTCATACTATTACACCCTTCCATACAGAACATGGATTCATTGCTGAAGACAAAGCTCTCCCCAGTCTGTAATAGTCCAATGGCAGAAAATGTATTCAGCACCATGACTCCAAATTTTCTTCTGCTAAGAGTCTGGAAATGGTCCAGGTAGACGTAGGGGTGCAATGAAGGTGCCATCGGTGTCTGGATGTGGACAAGGAAATTCTGGAGGTTGCTCTTGTTGTGCTGGAGATACTGTATGTCTGGGCTGTCCACGGCCTGTTCACTGTGTGTGCCCTGACATACCCTAATATAACATAACATTGCCCCGATACCTCCTAACAGTTAGGTCAGAATGACCTAGACAGGGGAGAATTCATTGAAACGCCAATCCTGCCTCTATAATCTAATGATGTGCCCATCTTACTATCAAAAAAATAGTGTTAATCATCCAGAATAATGAACACCATAAAAAAAACCTGCAAATTACTGAATTTTAGTCATCCTGCCTGCCCCATAAGTAGCAATAGAAGGTGATCAATGATATTGGTACCAATAAAAACTACAACTTAGCCCCCAAAAATCCCTCTGATCAACAAAACTGTATAGAGGTCAGAATATGGTGATGACAGGGAAAATGTGAGAATGGAGGAGTGGGCGGAGTGACCTTAAGGGCGGGAGGAGCGAGCCGGAGTGCCGAACTCTGCCTCAGATCATATGACCCAGGGGTTATGACATCGCCAGAATCCCTGGGTCCATCAAAAACATCCCGGAGACCAGGTAAGGGGTGTAATGCTCCCTTTATAATTATGGAAGTCAAAAGACCCCCTAAATATATATATGATAATATATGCTACGTGCTACCGGATCCGTAAGACCATATTTAGACATTGTGCCATGAGACCTTCCTACAATTGCGCTTCCTTTATAACCTTACACTGCTGGACAATAAAGTGGAACATTCTATTCACGATACCCAGGTGTCTGACTGTCTGTTTCCTGAGCTCGAACTTATTGATTATTGATTAGGACTACGACAACATATCCAAGGGGAGTTGCCCCCAACAGAAAGTGGCGCCCAACGTGGGGCTCAAGGATTGTCCGATGTGCGGCCGATAGAGCGACCACTCACCCAATGACCGATTTGGAGCTGTGGCTGGAGGACCCCAGATGGACAAAACAGCGCTGTAAGGTAAACCATTGTTTTGCCACTATACTATTTGGGCTCCTATGATATTGGGTTCCTGTCTTGATGGGAGGTTAGTCGCTGCATGTTTTATATGACACATTGAGCCCGTACTATTGTACGTAGTCGGAAGAACCCATGAATAATATAATAATAATAAATTTTATTTATATAGCGCCAACATATTCCGCAGCGCTGTACAATTTGTAGGGTTCAAATACAGAAGATACATTACAAAGAAAGTCATTTCACACAATGGGACTGAGGGCCCTGCTCGCAAGAGCTTACAATCTATGAGGTAGAGGGGGTGACACAAGAGGTAGCAGGGGCGGCATTGCTTATAAAGAGGTCAGACACTTTTGTAATAGAGGTGACTGTCATTACACAAACATAAAACTTTATGAGGCGTCACCAGTCGTGTCCTTTAACATGTGGATGGAGCTTGGACATATAAAGTTATCCTGAGATGACATCATATAATGTGGGGAAATGTGGGAGCGGGGACAAAGGAGGGTTAAGGGTTTACGTTAGACATTGTGATCGGCCTGTCTGATAAGATGCGTCTTTAGTTTGCGTTTGAAACTGTAGAAATTGGGAGTTAATCTGATTGTCCGGGGTAGAGCATTCCAGAGAAGTGGTGCAACTCGGGAGAAGTCTTGTATACGAGCAGGGGAGGTTCTGATAATAGAGGATGTAAGTCTTAGGTGATTGAGTGAGCGGAGAGCATGGGTTGGGTGGTAGACAGAGATGAGGGAGGAATTGTAGGGAGGTGCGGCATTATGGAGAGCCTTGTGGGGTAGGGGGAGAACTTTATATTTTATTCTATAATGAATAGGCAGCCAGTGTAGTGACTGGCACAGACCGGAGGCCTCGCTGTAGTGAACGGCACAGACCGGAGGCCTCGCTGTAGTGACCGGCACAGACCGGAGGCCTCGCTGTAGTGACCGGCACAGACCGGAGGCCTCGCTGTAGTGAACGGCACAGACCGGAGGCCTCGCTGTAGTGACCGGCACAGACCGGAGGCCTCGCTGTAGTGACCGGCACAGACCGGAGGCCTCGCTGTAGTGACCGGCAGAGACCGGAGGCCTCGCTGTAGTGACCGGCACAGACCGGAGGCCTCGCTGTAGTGACCGGCACAGGCCGGAGGCCTCGCTGTAGTGACCGGCACAGACCGGAAGCCTCGCTGTAGTGACTGGCACAGACCGGAGGCATCGCTGTAGCGTCTAGCCTGATAGATGAGCCTGGCCGCTGCATTCAGAATAGATTGTAGAGGGGAGAGTTTAGTGAGGGGAAGACCGATTAGTAAGGAGTTACAGTAGTCAAGGCAAGAATGAATCAGAGAGACAATAAGTGTCTTTAGTGTATCTCTGGTAAGGAAAGGGCGTATTCTGGAGATGTTTTTGAGGTGGAGGTGACATGAACATGCGAGTGATTCAATATGAGGGGTGAAGGAAAGGTCTGCGTCAAACATGACCCCAAGGCAGCGGGCATGCTGCCTAGGAGTTTTAGTAAGGCCTGAGACTGTAATGGATATATCAGGGACAGATCTGTTAGATGGTGGAAACAGTAGTAGTTCAGTCTTAGAGAGATTTAGTGTCAGATAGAGTGAGGACATGATATTAGAGACAGCAGAGAGACAGTCACTGGTGTTCTGTATGAGTGCAGGGGTGATGTCACGGGAAGATGTGTATAATTGGGTGTCATCAGCATAAAGATGGTACCTGAAGCCAAATCTGGCAATGGTTTGTCCAATGGGGCTGTGTAGAGAGAAAAGAGCAGGGGGCCGAGGACTGAGCCCTGAGGAACCCCAACAGCAAGGGAAAGAGGGGAGGAAACAGAGCCCGCGAATGATACACTGAAAGTGCGGTCTGAGAGATGAGAGGAGAACCAGGAGAGCGCAGTGTCATTGAGGCCGACTGAGCGGAGCATAGTGAGGAGGAGATGATGGTCAACAGTGTCAAAAGCTGCAGAGAGGATATGTTGTCTGTAGAGTGTCTTGAACTTATCTTAATAGGCGCCTGCTTGGTGGGATTATTTTTGTTCATGATATATGTATGCTGGCCCACTCCAGTGCCGGACACAGATAAGGGGGATCCAGTGCCGCACCTCCCATGAGGCGACCTGAAGCGAGCGCTTCAGGTGGCACTATGCCAGGGCCTCAGGGAGGGCGGCATTTTTGCTAACCTAAGCCAGTCCAGGACAAGCTGTCCTGGACTGGCTTATCACCGAGCGGTGGTTTGGGGAGGCCACTGAAGCAGCGCTGCTCCAGCAGCCTCCCCTCAAGCTCAGGCAGAGAGCAGGCAGTCTCCGGGCCTACTCTCTGCCGGCGAACGGGGCTAAGCCCCGCCCCTTCACTCGGCCACGCCCCCGGTCCACCGACCACGCCCCTGATCCGCCCCCTCCTCCGGCGGGGGAGGGGCGGCTTTCTGCAGTTAGCTCGGGCGGCGAAAGGGGAAGGTTCACCCCTGGGGGGATCCTGTAGCTCTTCTGGGTGGTGGTGGTAGTAGTAGTGGTAGTAGTTTTCCCCCGGGCACTTCTAGTTTGGAGAGGAGACCTCTCTTCTCTTGTGTGATGGTGTTCAGGCATAACTCAGGAGTCCAGAGGTGCAGTGAAAACAGGTAACAGTTTATTGAACACAACTGAACAGAGTAAAATGGCAGCTTGACAATGGGGGTAGTAGTACACTGTCCAAATCCTAGCCTAGGAGGTTGCCCAGGAATATTTAGGCTCTATAATACAGTTCTCCACTACTACTCCTCTTGTGCCACTCCCAATTTAGGATGATGGGGACTGTGGTTGAAGGGGACCTGACAGGGCTCCGGATACCTGGATACTAGGCTTTGACTTGTCCCTCCTGTCAGGGTCCTCTCTTGCTCCTCCTGCCATGGCACAGATAAAGTCCAAAACAGTAGACAGCAGCAACTCCCTGCTCAGGGCTGTCTCTGCATGAGCCTGGGACATAAGATGGTTCTCCTTGAGGCTATAAGGCTGACCATTGGCCTCAGTCCAGCAGCTGGGGTGCAGGAATACTCTGCACTCTTTGAACACTATCTCCAAACAGAACTGGAGACCAAGGGTCACTGTGGAGACAGGTCTCCTACAGGCCCACCCAGTGGCCTGTGATAGGCCAGGGCTGAACCAAGGCAAGGATGCCAGTACAGGGGGATAAAAAAAGGACAGCTACACACAATGACATATAACATATAAATGACGGGACATACCAACATAACCCAGAGGCACCATAGACAAACACATGAAGCAGAAGTCTTCTAAGATGCTGCATAGGCAAGACCTGGGAGGACTGTCCTAGGCTGAGAAGAGACAGTCGTGTAGACATACTAATGAAGGCACACAAGAATTCTGACAGATTTGCACCAAAACCCTTTAGAACATGCCTTACACCACGTCTATTCATTATTTTAGACACTTTCAGACTCTCCGAGCAGATAGCTGATATGGTCACCATGTAATACCACATTTCCCCTACAGGGGCCACTGCAGGACAGACTCTCACCATCTCAGGGGGATTGTCTTAGGAGCCAGACTCACAGCTCTCAGATTTTTATGTGATGACACAAGCTCTTATAGGGGTTCATGATCATGCTATGACTGGTGAGTTATTTTGGTATGATAGCACCAATTTTTTGCAAATTACTAATCATTTTATTTTTAAGATTCTTCGTCCGGATCCCATAGATCAGAGGGTTTAGAGTGATAGAAACAGTAAGACCTGTTATGGAGATGGCAACATGGGAAACTGTTGAGAGGGAACCACCACCCAACCTGTACCGGAAAATCACAAAAAGAGTGGCTGAGGAGCATATACAGGAGGTGACTACATGGGTGACCAGGGTATGGATGGCCTTCTGGTAGGCCTCCGTAGAGTTCTTCATGCAGATAAGAAATGTCCTTATGTAGCAGTAAAGCCCCCCCAGTATACAGCTGACCGCCACAGTCATGGTCCAAATGGTGCCATAGATATTGTTGACGGTAGTGTCATCGCAAGACAAATGTAGAAGAGACAAGGTCTCACAGTAGATGTTGTTAATATACACCCCACATATGGTTAACCTGGCAGCTAAAACCACGACTACACCAATACCTAAAAAGACGTAAGATAATATAGCTAATATTATTTGGAAAGCCTTTCCATTGGTCATCAGGATTGAGTATCTCAAGGGAAGACTGACCGCTAACAATCGGTCGTAGGCCATGGCCGTGAACGTACAAAACTCAATAGCAGTAAAGCTTTGAAAACAGAAAGCTTGGATGAGACACCCCGGCAGTGATATGGTGCGCCAACCAAATAACAAGTCAATCACGATTTTGGGTACAATAGCCGAATTTCCATACATGACGTTGACAATCAGGTTAGCTATAAAGATGTACATCGGTTCATGGAGAGTCTCTTCTACCCAAACGGTATACACGATCAATGAAGACAACATCATGGTGGAGATGTAGATTGTAACGGCCAACGTGGCATACAGATATCGGAGGTTCTCTAGCTCAATGACACCGAGGAGAACGAGATTATCATTTGTCTTGGACACATTCTCCATATTGTTAAGACCTTGAACTTTTCATGGGATCGGAAATCTGTAAATTTTGGAAGGATGAAGGAAAAAGAACAATAATTCCATCAATATTAAGTATTTCTGGTAGGATCCGACATTATATAGCCCTGGAAATAAGAAATAACATTGCCTTTGGATTTTTTTGTGACTTTGGGTTGTTGTCATATTACGGCCCACAATGTCTCCAGCCTGAGGCCATGGATGGCTGCCCTTGTAAGCGTCTCCAATGGGTACATGAACATGAGACTGGACCATGAAGCAATAGAAGGAGGTGGCCTGGTCAGAAGGATCTATCTTGTACATTATGTGGGTGGATGAGTTCTCGTGATTCCCCCGGGGCAATCCATTACTATGACAGCTAGGAGCCTAGTGAAGGTTCCAAGGCTTACCTAGTGTATACATTGTAATAGAAGTCTAGGAATATTTCAATGCACTAGATATCAGTGCATCAAAGACCCTTAGGGAGTCCAAAGATAAAAACAAAAAAGGAAAAAAAAAATTAAAAACAAATTATAAATGGGGTTGAGCCAATCTTGAGATTTCAGGATCGATTTTAAAATTCGATTCCCGATCATTTTCCATCTGATCCCGATCGTGAAATTTACTCAAACGCTGATCGGAATCCGATCTTTCCCGATCAACTCTAATTACAAAGTCAAATATATATGAGAAATAATAAATTTGTAAACTTAGCCAAAGTCATCATGGAAATATAATCAACACCTACCAGTCTGACCAAACAATAAACCACGAGACATGAGAAATTGCAGAGAATGGCCGGAGATCTTCTTCCTCGCTGGTGATCTTTATTGTTGTAATTTTGTTGGTAATTTTTGACTGTAGATTATCAGATTGTAGAAAGTAAAGTCCCCGCAATGGTGAGACAGACACGTTACCGGAGGATGATTATTTGGGTAATAAATCTGCATCCTCTCCGTGTATCTGGGTTTTATGAGGTTGGTAATTTTCCCATAAGGGAATTCTTTCTACGCGAAAACCTTGGCCATAACCCACAGGGAGGTCGGTCTTGCAAAGGCAGCAGAAATGTCTCACTCGTAGGAAAAAAAGTTACAATCATTACAAAGCTCATTACTGAAGATGTCTCATTAAGACCGGTGTAATTTGTGAACGGAGAGCAAGGCAGGTGGTTCAGAGTCTGCAGCCAGAAATGTCCGCCCATGTGGTGGTCAAGTTCAAATTAAAGAAGGCAAGTTATAGGTAAAATTACAAGAACAAGCAAATATACACAGTATAGTATGAGCAATTCAAGGAAGATTTTGCAATGGTTTCCACTTTCTCTATGTCCGCTTCTGCAGTACAGACTCTTAATGAACAATATTCCCAAATCTATCCCTCACTAACCCTGGCTTCACATTTGGGTGCACCCGCCCTTATACCAGTGGTCCAGGTGGACCGCTTACAGTCTGTAGAAGTGCACGGTGCAAATTTAGCTCCACCAACTTTTATGTTTCATTTTGTAATTTCTCTAACGAGCTTCTACATTTTTTTTCAGCATTTTTTATTTAAAAATTTTACAAAAATACAGCAAAAACCCCTGATGTTAGACTTTGCCACTTGTGAACACACCCTCACGTTATTGGACATGACACTGGGTTGGTATTGGCAGTGTATTTACCTTCTTGAACGCTATGGCAGGAGACAGACGGACTAGTATTACACATAACTATTTTGTTAGGGGTTTGTCCCCCGCATACTGTTCTGCCTAGTAAACATCCAAACCAGACGTCACATCCAAATATCAACTGAATGAAACCAGTGACACCAGCCTTAATGTGCAGAAGCAATTCCATGTAGATGTATCGTCAGTCATGTTTTCCGACATTGTATCTGCAAATCTGAATCGTCTTCCGTAGTCTCTTTGCTGCAACTGTTAGACAACCATCAGCTTATATGGATAAATGCAGGTCCAGGTGTAAAATCCGGTGAACTGATTGGTCCGACATGCGAAGAGCGCAAGCATGCTGTACGGCCGAACGTCGAGGGCTGGCTTCAACTCCTTGGCGCACCCTTTCGATGTTTTCCGGGGTCCGTACCGTTCGGTCACCTCCTCATGCAGATCCTGTTCATTGAAAGTGATTCACCCACTTCATTATCGTGTCAAACTTCGGAACACGACCATGACAGCCAACGTTGACATGATTCCGGAAACGTCTCTGTGTTTGAATGACAGAACGGCCCGTTTCAATAAAGGTGTTGTACACAAACACACGATGCTCTATAGAAGCCGTCTCCATTGCTACTAAAATGGCGGCTCCTGATCATCAGATACCCCCACTCATTATCATTATCCACCAAGGTTATCCCCAACTTGCGTGGCGCCCTGTTCAAATCCTCCATACCTCCCTGCCTAACCCTGTATTAGAAAGGATTGAGGATCATACACTTTAAATTTTTTAGACCCATTTGTCCGGCCAACTTTGTGACCCCTGTAATAAATAAAATAATAATCATATTAGTAATACGGCAGAATATTGAGCGGTGGTCGGAGCTCTTGACACCATCAAAGAAGGATTTTCAAAAATCTTCCAGAGCTTCCAGGCCATCATAATGTCGGAGAGGTGCAGAGAATTGCACTTATGGGCACACATCCTTAAGACAGTATCAGGTTATGGTTCCAAGTTTCTGGTTTGGACTACAAGCCATGAGAAGAAACCTGAGATATTCTAATAATAATAATGAGACCAACACTCTCTCTCCACCTCTTCTGTGACATCTCAACATCCGGCGTGCCCATGGGACCACTGGTGGACCCATCACACACCTCAGTGGTCACTAACGGTACATGACGTCTCCAGTAGGTGAAGGTTTGGGAAGGTGAGTATGAATTTTTTTATTACTTTTACCACCTCACCTTGACCTCCACCTATTATACTCTGACCATTTTAGTTCACCTGAGACAAATGTATGGTTCAGTTTCGTAAAAAATGGAACAATTTTGGATAATCAAGTCAAGTCATAACTGTGTATGAGCTAGAGCAGATAGCAGAATCTTAATGGTCACCATGTAATACTACAAAAAACTAATATCTCCATGGTTGTTATACAGCCGGTGGATTTGTGAGGTTTTTTTGTTATTCAACTCCCTTCCATAAGTTATTTTTGGAGATTAAGAATCATTTTATTCCTAAGAGCTTCCATCCGGATGCCATATATCACAGGATTTACGGTGATAGAGACAATAAAACCTGTTATGGAGATGGCAACATGGGCAACTGTAGAGAGGGAACCAAAGCCCAACCTGTACCGGAAACTAACAAAAAGAGCAACGGCCATGAATGTACAGAAGGTGACGATGTGGGTGACCAGGGTATGGATGGCCTTCTGGTAGGCCTCCGCAGAGACCTTCAAGCAGACCAGAAATGTCCTTATGTAGCAGTAGATGACCACCAGCATACAAGTGACCACCAGAGCCATTGTCCAGACCATGCCAAAGATATTGCTGACAGTAGTGTCACCACAAGCCAGACGTAGGAGGGACATGGTCTCACAGTAGATGTTGTTAATATACATCCCACATAGGGATAGCCTGGAAGCCAAAACCACAATTATACCAATACTTAGGAAGACATAAATTAAGATAACTGATAGTATTTGGAAAGCTTTTCTATTGGTCATCAGAATTGGGTATCTCAAGGGATGGCCGACCGCTAAAAATCGATCATAGGCCATTGCAGTGAAGGTATAACATTCAAGAGCAGTAAAGCTTTGGTAACAGAAGGCTTGGATGAGGCACCCTGGAAGTGATATGGTGCTCATACCAAAAAACAGGTCAGTCACCATCTTGGGTACCACAGATGAATTTCCAAACATGACGTTGACCATCAGGTTTCCTATAAAGATGTACATCGGTTCATGGAGAGTCTCATCTGACCACACCGTATACACGATCATAGAGGACAACATCATGGTGGAGATGTAGATGATAATGGCCAACGTGGCATACAGATATCGGAGGTTTGCCATCTCCACGATACCAAGGAGGACAAGGTTATCATTTGTCTTGGACACATTCTCCATAGCCTTAAGACTCTGAACTTTTCATGGGATCCGAATATCTGTTAATTATTTTAGAATGAAGAGAAATTGTTACATGAATTATTATTTCAGATAAACCTTCCATGTTATAGGGGATGTGTATAGTTGTCACACGGCTTTATATGTCATGATAACATAGAACTTCAGCTTACATCTGTAACATTCAGTAACATCAATGGTGCAAATTTATGTAGTCTGGCACCATTAATGTTGGTCTTCATAACCCCATCGGTGGCGGAGGGTTCAGTTCTGCCAAGGAGCATACCACCTCGTAAATGAGGAGCATCCTGTGCCAGGCCATAAGCCCGGGAGGAAATTTATACCATCTCACTCTTAGGCTTTATTCACATGTCAATATTGTGATTTTCATGATTGTGTGCCAAGACAAGGTTGAAAACACAGAACAGGGTCAGGTCTTTCCATGATAACTTACCCCTGTGCAATCTCCATTGTCCACGGTGTTCTATCTAATATCATTGACCAGTTACACCGAACACTTCAATGACTTTCACTTGATGTGGTTTTTCAGAGAGTGCAGAGATTCTGAGCAGATACAGAGCCCAGGTGAGGTGAGGGAACATAAAAAACACTGTTACTTACTTCTCCGGGCTCCCAGCAGGCTTAAGGCCTACTTGAGTGACGTGCCTGACATCATATGGCGAGGGCCTGCATCCTTATGCGAGGGAGGTCCGGGTTAAGTGACATCCCATACGTCATTGAAGATGGCCGACATCAGCAGGGACTGCACCGGAGGTAAGTAACGGTGTTTTTTTATATTTGTATCCTCCCGTGGGTCTCCGATATTATATTCTGGGGTCTGAAAAGACCCCAGAGTATAATAATTGTTCATGAGTGACCAAGATGGGGCATAATACTGTGTGCAGGGGCCACTATGGGACATAATACTGTGTGCAGGGGCCACTATGGGGTATAATACTGTGTGCAGGAGCCACTATGGGGTATAATACTGTGTACAGGGGCCACTATGGGACATAATACTGTGTACAGGGGCCACTATGGGACATAATACTGTGTGCAGGGGCCACTATGGGACATAATACTGTGTGCAGGGGCCACTATGGGGTATAATACTGTGTGCAGGGGCCACTATGGGGTATAATACTGTGTACAGGGGCCACTATGGGACATAATACTGTGTACAGGGGCCACTATGGGACATAATACTGTGTACAGGGGCCACTATGGGACATAATACTGTGTGCAGGGGCCACTATGGGACATAATACTGTGTGCAGGGGCCACTATGGGGTATAATACTGTGTGCAGGGGCCACTATGGGGTATAATACTGTGTACAGGGGCCACTATGGGACATAATACTGTGTACAGGGGCCACTATGGGACATAATACTGTGTACAGGGGCCACTATGGGACATAATACTGTGTGCAGGGGCCACTATGGGACATAATACTGTGTGCAGGGGCCACTATGGGACATAATACTGTGTGCAGGGGCCACTATGGGGGATAATACTGTGTACAGGGGCCACTATGGGACATTATACTGTGTGCAGGGGCCACTATGGGACATAATACTGTGTGCAGGGGCCACTATGGGGGATAATACTGTGTACAAGGGCCACTATGGGACATTATACTGTGTGCAGGGGCCACTATGGGGGATAATACTGTGTGCAGGGGCCACTATGGGGGATAATACTGTGTGCAGGGGCCACTATGGGGGATAATACTGTGTGCAGGGGCCACTATGGGGTATAATACTGTGTGCAGGGGCCGCTATGGGACATAACACTGTGTGCAGGGGCCACTATGGGACATAATACTGTGTGCAGGGGCCACTATGGGACATAATACTGTGTGCAGGGGCCACTATGGGACATAATACTGTGTGCAGGGGCCGCTATGGGACATAACACTGTGTGCAGGGGCCACTATGGGACATAATACTGTGTGCAGGGGCCACTATGGGGGATAATATTGTGTGCAGGGGCCACTATGGGACATAACACTGTGTGCAGGGGCCACTATGGGACATAATACTGTGTGCAGGGGCCACTATGGGACATAATACTGTGTGCAGGGGCCACTATGGGGCATAATACTGTGTGCAGGGGCCACTATGGGGCATAATACTGTGTGCAGGGCCACTATGGGACATAATACTGTGTGCAGGGGCCGCTATGGGACATAATACTGTGTTCAGGGGCCACTATGGGGAATAATACTGTGTGCAGGGGCCACTATGGGACATAATACTGTGTGCAGGGGCCACTATGGGGGATAATACTGTGTGCAGGGGCCACTATGGGGGATAATACTGTGTGCAGGGGCCACTATGGGACATTATACTGTGTGCAGGGGCCACTATGGGACATAATATTGTGTGCAGGGGCCACTATGGGACATTATACTGTGTACAGGGGCCACTATGGGACATTATACTGTGTGCAGGGGCCACTATGGGACATAATATTGTGTGCAGGGGCCACTATGGGACATAATACAGTGTGCAGGGGCCACTATGGGACATAATACTGTGTGCAGGGGCCACTATGGGACATAATACTGTGTGCAGGGGCCACTATGGGACATAATACTGTGTGCAGGGGCCACTATGGGACATAATACTGTGTGCAGGGGCCACTATGGGGGATAATACTGTGTGCAGGGGCCACTATGGGGCATAACACTGTGTGCAGGGGCCACTATGGGACCTAATACTGTGTGCAGGGGCATCTGTGGGACATAATACTGTGTGCAGGGGCCACTATGGGACATAATACTGTGTGCAGGGGCCACTATGGGGCATAATACTGTGTGCAGGGGCCACTATGGGACATAATACTGTGTGCAGGGGCCACTATGGGACATAATACTGTGTGCAGGGGCCACTATGGGACATAATACTGTGTGCAGGGGCCACTATGGGACATAATACTGTGTGCAGGGGCCACTATGGGGGATAATACTGTGTACAGGGGCCACTATGGGACATAATACTGTGTGCAGGGGCCACTATGGGACATAATACTGTGTGCAGGGGCCACTATGGGACATAATACTGTGTGCAGGGGCCACTATGGGACATAATACTGTGTGCAAGGGCCACTATGGGGGATAATACTGTGTGCAGGGGCCACTATGGGGGATAATACTGTGTGCAGGGCCACTATGGGACATAATACTGTGTGCAGGGGCCACTATGGGACATAATACTGTGTGCAGGGGCCACTATGGGACATAATACTGTGTGCAGGGGCCACTATGGGGCATAATACTGTGTGCAGGGGCCACTATAGGGCATAATACTGTGTGAAGGGGCCACTATGGGACATAATACTGTGTGCAGGGGCCACTATGGGGCATAATACTGTGTGCAGGGGCCACTATGGGACATAATACTGTGTGCAGGAGCCACTATGGGGCATAATACTGTGTGCAGGGGCCACTATGGGGTATAATACTGTGTGCAGGGGCCACTATAGGGGATAATACTGTGTGCAGGGGCCACTATGGGGTATAATACTGTGTGCAGGGGCCGCTATGGGACATAATACTGTGTGCAGGGGCCACTATGGGACATAATACTGTGTGCAGGAGCCACTATGGGACATAATACTGTGTGCAGGGGCCACTATGGGGCATAATACTGAGTGAAGGGGCCACTATGGGGCATAATACTGTGTGCAGGGGCCACTATAGGGCATAATACTGTGTGCAGGGGCCACTATGGTGCATAATAGTGTGTGCAGCGGCCACTATGGGGTATAATACTGTGTGCAGGGGCCGCTATGGGGTATAATACTGTGTGCAGGGGCCACTATGGGACATAATACTGTGTGCAGGGGCCACTATGGGGTATAATACTGTGTGCAGGGGCCGCTATGGGACATAATACTGTGTGCAGGGACCACTATGGGACATAATACTGTGTGCAGGGGCTACTATGGGACATAATACTGTGTGCAGGGGCCACTATGGGGTATAATACTGTGTGCAGGGGCCACTATGGGACATAATACTGTGTGCAGGGGCCACTATGGGACATAATACTGTGTGCAGGGGCCACTATTGGGGATAATACTGTGTGCAGGGGCCACTATGGGGGATAATACTGTGTGCAGGGGCCACTATGGGGGATAATACTGTGTGCAGGGGTCACTATGGGGGATAATACTGTGTGCAGGGGCCACTATTGGGGATAATACTGTGTGCAGGGGCCACTATGGGGCATAATACTGTGTGCAGGGGCCACTATGGGGGATAATACTGTGTGCAGGGGCCACTATGGGGGATAATACTGTGTGCAGGGGTCACTATGGGGGATAATACTGTGTGCAGGGGCCACTATGGGGGATAATACTGTGTGCAGGGGCCACTATGGGGGATAATACTGTGTGCAGGGGTCACTATGGGGGATAATACTGTGTGCAGGGGCCACTATGGGGAATACTACTGTGTGCAGGGGCCACTATGTGACATTATACTGTGTGCAGGGGCCACTATGGGGTATAATACTGTGTGCAGGGGCCACTATGGGGTATAATACTGTGTGCAGGGGCCACTATGGGGGATAATACTGTGTGCAGGGGCCACTATGGGGCATAATACTGTGTGCAGGGCCACTATGGGGGATAATACTGTGTGCAGGGGCCACTATGGGGGATAATACTGTGTGCAGGGGCCACTATTGGGGATAATACTGTGTGCAGGGGTCACTATGAGACATAATACTGTGTGCAGGGGCCACTATGGGGGATAATACTGTGTGCAGGGGCCACTATGGGACATAATACTGTGTGCAGGGGCCACTATGGGGCATAATACTGTGTGCAGGGGCCACTATGGGACATAATACTGTGTGCAGGGGCCACTATGGGGGATAATACTGTGTGCAGGGGCCACTATGGGACATAATACTGTGTGCAGGGGCCACTATGGGACATAATACTGTGTGCAGGGGCCACTATGGGGGATAATACTGTGTGCAGGGGCCACTATGGGACATAATACTGTGTGCAGGGGCCACTATGGGGGATAATACTGTGTGCAGGGGCCACTATGGGGGATAATACTGTGTGCAGGGGTCACTATGGGGGATAATACTGTGTGCAGGGGCCACTATTGGGGATAATACTGTGTGCAGGGGCCACTATGGGGCATAATACTGTGTGCAAGGGCCACTATGGGGGATAATACTGTGTGCAGGGGCCACTATGGGGGATAATACTGTGTGCAGGGGTCACTATGGGGGATAATACTGTGTGCAGGGGCCACTATGGGGGATAATACTGTGTGCAGGGGTCACTATGGGGGATAATACTGTGTGCAGGGGCCACTATGGGGAATACTACTGTGTGCAGGGGCCACTATGTGACATTATACTGTGTGCAGGGGCCACTATGGGGTATAATACTGTGTGCAGGGGCCACTATGGGGTATAATACTGTGTGCAGGGGCCACTATGGGGGATAATACTGTGTGCAGGGGCCACTATGGGGCATAATACTGTGTGCAGGGCCACTATGGGGGATAATACTGTGTGCAGGGGCCACTATGGGGGATAATACTGTGTGCAGGGGCCACTATTGGGGATAATACTGTGTGCAGGGGTCACTATGGGACATAATACTGTGTGCAGGGGCCACTATGGGGGATAATACTGTGTGCAGGGGCCACTATGGGACATAATACTGTGTGCAGGGGCCACTATGGGGCATAATACTGTGTGCAGGGGCCACTATGGGGGATAATACTGTGTGCAGGGGCCACTATGGGACATAATACTGTGTGCAGGGGCCACTATGGGACATAATACTGTGTGCAGGGGCCACTATGGGGGATAATACTGTGTGCAGGGGCCACTATGGGGGATAATACTGTGTGCAGGGGTCACTATGGGGGATAATACTGTGTGCAGGGGCCACTATGGGGAATACTACTGTGTGCAGGGGCCACTATGTGACATTATACTGTGTGCAGGGGCCACTATGGGGTATAATACTGTGTGCAGGGGCCACTATGGGGTATAATACTGTGTGCAGGGGCCACTATGGGGGATAATACT
This sequence comes from Leptodactylus fuscus, assembly GCF_031893055.1. Lineage (NCBI taxonomy): Eukaryota > Metazoa > Chordata > Amphibia > Anura > Leptodactylidae > Leptodactylus > Leptodactylus fuscus. The sequence continues at coordinate 275,848,289 of NC_134266.1, read as the reverse complement.
GTGTGCAGGGGCCACTATGGGGCATAATACTGTGTGCAGGGCCACTATGGGGGATAATACTGTGTGCAGGGGCCACTATGGGGGATAATACTGTGTGCAGGGCCACTATGGAGGATAATACTGTGTGCAGGGGCCACTATGGGGGATAATACTGTGTGCAGGGGTCACTATGGGGGATAATACTGTGTGCAGGGGCCACTATTGGGGATAATACTGTGTGCAGGGGCCACTATGGGGCATAATACTGTGTGCAGGGGCCACTATGGGGGATAATACTGTGTGCAGGGGCCACTATGGGGGATAATACTGTGTGCAGGGGTCACTATGGGGGATAATACTGTGTGCAGGGGCCACTATGGGGGATAATACTGTGTGCAGGGGCCACTATGGGGGATAATACTGTGTGCAGGGGTCACTATGGGGGATAATACTGTGTGCAGGGGCCACTATGGGGAATACTACTGTGTGCAGGGGCCACTATGTGACATTATACTGTGTGCAGGGGCCACTATGGGGTATAATACTGTGTGCAGGGGCCACTATGGGGTATAATACTGTGTGCAGGGGCCACTATGGGGGATAATACTGTGTGCAGGGGCCACTATGGGGCATAATACTGTGTGCAGGGCCACTATGGGGGATAATACTGTGTGCAGGGGCCACTATGGGGGATAATACTGTGTGCAGGGGCCACTATTGGGGATAATACTGTGTGCAGGGGTCACTATGGGACATAATACTGTGTGCAGGGGCCACTATGGGGGATAATACTGTGTGCAGGGGCCACTATGGGACATAATACTGTGTGCAGGGGCCACTATGGGGCATAATACTGTGTGCAGGGGCCACTATGGGACATAATACTGTGTGCAGGGGCCACTATGGGGGATAATACTGTGTGCAGGGGCCACTATGGGACATAATACTGTGTGCAGGGGCCACTATGGGACATAATACTGTGTGCAGGGGCCACTATGGGGGA